>NW_026646723.1:0-300458 GCF_949987535.1 Balaenoptera acutorostrata
CCTAGGAAAGAGAAAAATGCATAAAGAAGTTGTGGTCCTCAGGTACAATGGAATATCACTCAGCCATGAAATCAAAGTCATAAGGCTAGTAGCAGCACGATGAGTGGATTTAGGTACGACGATTCTAAGTGAAATAAGTCACACAGAAAAAGACACTTATCATAAGATATCACTTATAGAGGGAATGTAAAAACCGCTACACTTGAACTGAATTGCAAAACAGAACAGAGTCACACATTTAGAAAACACACTATGGCTGCTGAACGGGAAAGGTGAGGTGGGGTGATGCATAAAACAAGGGTTTCAAATTAGCTCAGATACCGTTCCATAAACCCAATATGTAACAGACAAGACCTATTCCTTTTTCAGTGAACTGGACTCAACACCCCCTATTCACCGCACAAGAATATATCTGACTAGTAAGAATCTTCAAACCTATGTATTGATATCTCTCTGTAAGTGAGTCAAGGGGGTGTAAAGCGCCATAAACACAGCCGTGAAAAGCAGCTAAACCCCATTATAAAAATAAATTACTTTTCAAAACCCGTGAAACAAAGACAGTGAAAGAGAGAGAAATTCTTACAAAATTCGTTCAGGGGCTGTGATGCAACCTGGATTGACCATATCTAGACCCACAGCTGATTGAGACATAAGGGTGGACACTCTTGGGGCTGAGAGGTTCGGTGAGGTTGGGTGAGCCAACGCAGACCCTTTCAAGTAATACTGCATGGTAGCCATCCCATGGGTCCCAAATCTCCAGGTTCAAGGGCATCTTCCTACATCGAAAACAGGCATGAGAAACCCAGAAGATGGTACACCGTGTGATCGGGAAAGGTTTCTAAAACGCACCTCATTTCTCATCTCCTTGGCTCGGGTTCGCCATTCCAGCCGATTTACTAGCCATCTTCCTCCTTGGAGAATCAGCACCTTTAACCTCCTGTTCCGTACAGGTTGCAATTTGTCCTGAGGATGAACGGGAAGAGGGGGAACCAATGAGAGACTAGCTCTAGGTGTTGGGACAGGCACAGGTCACTCTATTTTCCCATCAGGAAGAAGAATTAAGCACAAGCGCAGCCTGCCCCCCAGAACCAGAAGAGGGCCTGAAGCAATCCTGCGCTTTTGCGGCCAGCTCCCAAAGAAGCGAGTTGAAAAATGGAGCTCAGGGGCACTGCAATTCACAAACCTGCAGAGTTTTAAATGATAACTCTCGTCCACAAATATATTAAGGGAAGGCAACGAAGAGGCTTTGAAAACAAGGCAGAATTGCAGGAAACAGATTTCAGGAGGTAGATTTGAATCGCAATGAAAGCACATGAAAAGCGGCAAAACGTGGACAATGATGCCCTTGGCCAAAAAGGGCGTATGCGTTTTTTCCTGAATATATTCAGGAAAAAACGCATACGCCCTTTTTGGCCAACCAAGCAACCTGGAAAGGCAAATCAGCGCTCCAAAGAAGTCTGGCTTCCCAGCGGGCAAAAGGGCCATGCGGAAAAAAGTGTCCAAACCAGAAATGCAGGACCGGCCATGGAGAAATGGGAGCCTTGCTACGCTGATGGGTGGGATGTAAATTGCCAACAGCCACTCTGGAGAAGTGTACGGTGTGTTCTGAAACATCTAAAAAACACAACTTGGAGAGCATAGGGCACTTCCACTCATGGCCGTATAAATTGGGAAAACTAAAAAGCAGCAAGACACAGGCACTCCAAAGTATAGAGCTGCTCTGTTGACAAGAACCCACACTTCATTACACCCTAAATATCCTAGGAAAGAGAAAAATGCATAAAGAAGTTGTGGTCCTCATGTACAATGGAATATCACTCAGCCATGAAATCAACGTCATAAGGCTAGTAGCAGCACGATGAGTGGATTTAGGTACGACGATTCTAAGTGAAATAAGTCACACAGAAAAAGACACTTATCATAAGATATCACTTATAGAGGGAATGTAAAAACCGCTACACTTGAACTGAATTGCAAAACAGAACAGAGTCACACATTTAGAAAACACACTATGGCTGCTGAACGGGAAAGGTGAGGTGGGGTGATGCATAAAACAAGGGTTTCAAATTAGCTCAGATACCGTTCCATAAACCCAATATGTAACAGACAAGACCTATTCCTTTTTCAGTGAACTGGACTCAACACCCCCTATTCACCGCACAAGAATATATCTGACTAGTAAGAATCTTCAAACCTATGTATTGATATCTCTCTGTAAGTGAGTCAAGGGGGTGTAAAGCGCCATAAACACAGCCGTGAAAAGCAGCTAAACCCCATTATAAAAATAAATTACTTTTCAAAACCCGTGAAACAAAGACAGTGAAAGAGAGAGAAATTCTTACAAAATTCGTTCAGGGGCTGTGATGCAACCTGGATTGACCATATCTAGACCCACAGCTGATTGAGACATAAGGGTGGACACTCTTGGGGCTGAGAGGTTCGGTGAGGTTGGGTGAGCCAACGCAGACCCTTTCAAGTAATACTGCATGGTAGCCATCCCATGGGTCCCAAATCTCCAGGTTCAAGGGCATCTTCCTACATCGAAAACAGGCATGAGAAACCCAGAAGATGGTACACCGTGTGATCGGGAAAGGTTTCTAAAACGCACCTCATTTCTCATCTCCTTGGCTCGGGTTCGCCATTCCAGCCAATTTACTAGCCATCTTCCTCCTTGGAGAATCAGCACCTTTAACCTCCTGTTCCGTACAGGTTGCAATTTGTCCTGAGGATGAACGGGAAGAGGGGGAACCAATGAGAGACTAGCTCTAGGTGTTGGGACAGGCACAGGTCACTCTATTTTCCCATCAGGAAGAAGAATTAAGCACAAGCGCAGCCTGCCCCCCAGAACCAGAAGAGGGCCTGAAGCAATCCTGCGCTTTTGCGGCCAGCTCCCAAAGAAGCGAGTTGAAAAATGGAGCTCAGGGGCACTGCAATTCACAAACCTGCAGAGTTTTAAATGATAACTCTCGTCCACAAATATATTAAGGGAAGGCAACGAAGAGGCTTTGAAAACAAGGCAGAATTGCAGGAAACAGATTTCAGGAGGTAGATTTGAATCGCAATGAAAGCACATGAAAAGCGGCAAAACGTGGACAATGATGCCCTTGGCCAAAAAGGGCGTATGCGTTTTTTCCTGAATATATTCAGGAAAAAACGCATACGCCCTTTTTGGCCAACCAAGCAACCTGGAAAGGCAAATCAGCGCTCCAAAGAAGTCTCGCTTCCCAGCGGGCAAAAGGGCCATGCGGAAAAAAGTGTCCAAACCAGAAATGCAGGACCGGCCATGGAGAAATGGGAGCCTTGCTACGCTGATGGGTGGGATGTAAATTGCCAACAGCCACTCTGGAGAAGTGTACGGTGTGTTCTGAAACATCTAAAAAACACAACTTGGAGAGCATAGGGCACTTCCACTCATGGCCGTATAAATTGGGAAAACTAAAAAGCAGCAAGACACAGGCACTCCAAAGTATAGAGCTGCTCTGTTGACAAGAACCCACACTTCATTACACCCTAAATATCCTAGGAAAGAGAAAAATGCATAAAGAAGTTGTGGTCCTCATGTACAATGGAATATCACTCAGCCATGAAATCAACGTCATAAGGCTAGTAGCAGCACGATGAGTGGATTTAGGTACGACGATTCTAAGTGAAATAAGTCACACAGAAAAAGACACTTATCATAAGATATCACTTATAGAGGGAATGTAAAAACCGCTACACTTGAACTGAATTGCAAAACAGAACAGAGTCACACATTTAGAAAACACACTATGGCTGCTGAACGGGAAAGGTGAGGTGGGGTGATGCATAAAACAAGGGTTTCAAATTAGCTCAGATACCGTTCCATAAACCCAATATGTAACAGACAAGACCTATTCCTTTTTCAGTGAACTGGACTCAACACCCCCTATTCACCGCACAAGAATATATCTGAGTAGTAAGAATCTTCAAACCTATGTATTGATATCTCTCTGTAAGTGAGTCAAGGGGGTGTAAAGCGGCATAAACACAGCCGTGAAAAGCAGCTAAACCCCATTATAAAAATAAATTACTTTTCAAAACCCGTGAAACAAAGACAGTGAAAGAGAGAGAAATTCTTACAAAATTCGTTCAGGGGCTGTGATGCAACCTGGATTGACCATATCTAGACCCACAGCTGATTGAGACATAAGGGTGGACACTCTTGGGGCTGAGAGGTTCGGTGAGGTTGGGTGAGCCAACGCAGACCCTTTCAAGTAATACTGCATGGTAGCCATCCCATGGGTCCCAAATCTCCAGGTTCAAGGGCATCTTCCTACATCGAAAACAGGCATGAGAAACCCAGAAGATGGTACACCGTGTGATCGGGAAAGGTTTCTAAAACGCACCTCATTTCTCATCTCCTTGGCTCGGGTTCGCCCTTCCAGCCGATTTACTAGCCATCTCCCTCCTTGGAGAATCAGCACCTTTAACCTCCTGTTCCGTACAGGTTGCAATTTGTCCTGAGGATGAACGGGAAGAGGGGGAACCAATGAGAGACTAGCTCTAGGTGTTGGGACAGGCACAGGTCACTCTATTTTCCCATCAGGAAGAAGAATTAAGCACAAGCGCAGCCTGCCCCCCAGAACCAGAAGAGGGCCTGAAGCAATCCTGCGCTTTTGCGGCCAGCTCCCAAAAAAGCGAGTTGAAAAATGGAGCTCAGGGGCACTGCAATTCACAAACCTGCAGAGTTTTAAATGATAACTCTCGTCCACAAATATATTAAGGGAAGGCAACGAAGAGGCTTTGAAAACAAGGCAGAATTGCAGGAAACAGATTTCAGGAGGTAGATTTGAATCGCCTTGAAAGCACATGAAAAGCGGCAAAACGTGGACAATGATGCCCTTGGCCAAAAAGGGCGTATGCGTTTTTTCCTGAATATATTCAGGAAAAAACGCATACGCCCTTTTTGGCCAACCAAGCAACCTGGAAAAGCAAATCAGCGCTCCAAAGAAGTCTGGCTTCCCAGCGGGCAAAAGGGCCATGCGGAAAAAAGTGTCCAAACCAGAAATGCAGGACCGGCCATGGAGAAATGGGAGCCTTGCTACGCTGATGGGTGGGATGTAAATTGCCAACAGCCACTCTGGAGAAGTGTACGGTGTGTTCTGAAACATCTAAAAACCACAGCTTGGAGAGCATAGGGCACTTCCACTCATGGCCGTATAAATTGGGAAAACTAAAAAGCAGCAAGACACAGGCACCCCAAAGTTTACGGCTGCTCTGTTGACAAGAACCCTCACTTCATTACACCTTAAATATCCTAGGAGAGAGAAAAATGGATAAAGAAGTTGTGGTCCTCATGTACAATGGAATATCACTCAGCCATGAAATCAACTTCATAAGGCTAGAAGCAGCACGATGAGAGGATTTAGGTACGACGATTCTAAGTGAAATAAGTCACACAGAAAAAGACACTTATCATAAGATATCACTTATAGAGGGAATGTAAAAACCGCTACACTTGAACTGAATTGCAAAACAGAACAGAGTCACACATTTAGAAAACACACTATGGCTGCTGAACGGGAAAGGTGAGGTGGGGTGATGCATAAAACAAGGGTTTCAAATTAGCTCAGATACCGTTCCATAAACCCAATATGTAACAGACAAGACCTATTCCTTTTTCAGTGAACTGGACTCAACACCCCCTATTCACCGCACAAGAATATATCTGAGTAGTAAGAATCTTCAAACCTATGTATTGATATCTCTCTGTAAGTGAGTCAAGGGTGTGTAAAGCGGCATAAACACAGCCGTGAAAAGCAGCTAAACCCCATTATAAAAATAAATTACTTTTCAAAACCCGTGAAAGAAAGACAGTGAAAGAGAGAGAAATTCTTACAAAATTCGTTCAGGGGCTGTGATGCAACCTGGATTGACCATATCTAGACCCACAGCTGATTGAGACATAAGGGTGGACACTCTTGGGGCTGAGAGGTTCAGTGAGGTTGGGTGAGCCAACGCAGACCCTTTCAAGTAATACTGCATGGTAGCCATCCCATGGGTCCCAAATCTCCAGGTTCAAGGGCATCTTCCTACATCGAAAACAGGCATGAGAAACCCAGAAGATGGTACACCGTGTGATCGGGAAAGGTTTCTAAAACGCACCTCATTTCTCATCTCCTTGGCTCGGGTTCGCCATTCCAGCCGATTTACTAGGCATCTCCCTCCTTGGAGAATCAGCACCTTTAACCTCCTGTTCCGTACAGGTTGCAATTTGTCCTGATGATGAACGGGAAGAGGGGGAACCAATGAGAGACTAGCTCTAGGTGTTGGGACAGGCACAGGTCACTCTATTTTCCCATCAGGAAGAAGAATTAAGCACAAGCGCAGCCTGCCCCCCAGAACCAGAAGAGGGCCTGAAGCAATCCTGCGCTTTTGCGGCCAGCTCCCAAAAAAGCGAGTTGAAAAATGGAGCTCACGGGCACTGCAATTCACAAACCTGCAGAGTTTTAAATGATAACTCTCGTCCACAAATATATTAAGGGAAGGCAACGAAGAGGCTTTGAAAACAAGGCAGAATTGCAGGAAACAGATTTCAGGAGGTAGATTTGAATCGCCTTGAAAGCACATGAAAAGCGGCAAAACGTGGACAATGATGCCCTTGGCCAAAAAGGGCGTATGCGTTTTTTCCTGAATATATTCAGGAAAAAACGCATACGCCCTTTTTGGCCAACCAAGCAACCTGGAAAGGCCAATCAGCGCTCCAAAGAAGTCTCGCTTCCCAGCGGGCAAAAGGGCCATGCGGAAAAAAGTGTCCAAACCAGAAATGCAGGACCGGCCATGGAGAAATGGGAGCCTTGCTACGCTGATGGGTGGGATGTAAATTGCCAACAGCCACTCTGGAGAAGTGTACGGTGTGTTCTGAAACATCTAAAAAACACAGCTTGGAGAGCATAGGGCACTTCCACTCATGGCCGTATAAATTGGGAAAACTAAAAAGCAGCAAGACACAGGCACTCCAAAGTATAGAGCTGCTCTGTTGACAAGAACCCACACTTCATTACACCCTAAATATCCTAGGAAAGAGAAAAATGCATAAAGAAGTTGTGGTCCTCAGGTACAATGGAATATCACTCAGCCATGAAATCAAAGTCATAAGGCTAGTAGCAGCACGATGAGTGGATTTAGGTACGACGATTCTAAGTGAAATAAGTCACACAGAAAAAGACACTTATCATAAGATATCACTTATAGAGGGAATGTAAAAACCGCTACACTTGAACTGAATTGCAAAACAGAACAGAGTCACACATTTAGAAAACACACTATGGCTGCTGAACGGGAAAGGTGAGGTGGGGTGATGCATAAAACAAGGGTTTCAAATTAGCTCAGATACCGTTCCATAAACCCAATATGTAACAGACAAGACCTATTCCTTTTTCAGTGAACTGGACTCAACACCCCCTATTCACCGCACAAGAATATATCTGACTAGTAAGAATCTTCAAACCTATGTATTGATATCTCTCTGTAAGTGAGTCAAGGGGGTGTAAAGCGCCATAAACACAGCCGTGAAAAGCAGCTAAACCCCATTATAAAAATAAATTACTTTTCAAAACCCGTGAAACAAAGACAGTGAAAGAGAGAGAAATTCTTACAAAATTCGTTCAGGGGCTGTGATGCAACCTGGATTGACCATATCTAGACCCACAGCTGATTGAGACATAAGGGTGGACACTCTTGGGGCTGAGAGGTTCGGTGAGGTTGGGTGAGCCAACGCAGACCCTTTCAAGTAATACTGCATGGTAGCCATCCCATGGGTCCCAAATCTCCAGGTTCAAGGGCATCTTCCTACATCGAAAACAGGCATGAGAAACCCAGAAGATGGTACACCGTGTGATCGGGAAAGGTTTCTAAAACGCACCTCATTTCTCATCTCCTTGGCTCGGGTTCGCCATTCCAGCCGATTTACTAGCCATCTTCCTCCTTGGAGAATCAGCACCTTTAACCTCCTGTTCCGTACAGGTTGCAATTTGTCCTGAGGATGAACGGGAAGAGGGGGAACCAATGAGAGACTAGCTCTAGGTGTTGGGACAGGCACAGGTCACTCTATTTTCCCATCAGGAAGAAGAATTAAGCACAAGCGCAGCCTGCCCCCCAGAACCAGAAGAGGGCCTGAAGCAATCCTGCGCTTTTGCGGCCAGCTCCCAAAGAAGCGAGTTGAAAAATGGAGCTCAGGGGCACTGCAATTCACAAACCTGCAGAGTTTTAAATGATAACTCTCGTCCACAAATATATTAAGGGAAGGCAACGAAGAGGCTTTGAAAACAAGGCAGAATTGCAGGAAACAGATTTCAGGAGGTAGATTTGAATCGCAATGAAAGCACATGAAAAGCGGCAAAACGTGGACAATGATGCCCTTGGCCAAAAAGGGCGTATGCGTTTTTTCCTGAATATATTCAGGAAAAAACGCATACGCCCTTTTTGGCCAACCAAGCAACCTGGAAAGGCAAATCAGCGCTCCAAAGAAGTCTGGCTTCCCAGCGGGCAAAAGGGCCATGCGGAAAAAAGTGTCCAAACCAGAAATGCAGGACCGGCCATGGAGAAATGGGAGCCTTGCTACGCTGATGGGTGGGATGTAAATTGCCAACAGCCACTCTGGAGAAGTGTACGGTGTGTTCTGAAACATCTAAAAAACACAACTTGGAGAGCATAGGGCACTTCCACTCATGGCCGTATAAATTGGGAAAACTAAAAAGCAGCAAGACACAGGCACTCCAAAGTATAGAGCTGCTCTGTTGACAAGAACCCACACTTCATTACACCCTAAATATCCTAGGAAAGAGAAAAATGCATAAAGAAGTTGTGGTCCTCATGTACAATGGAATATCACTCAGCCATGAAATCAACGTCATAAGGCTAGTAGCAGCACGATGAGTGGATTTAGGTACGACGATTCTAAGTGAAATAAGTCACACAGAAAAAGACACTTATCATAAGATATCACTTATAGAGGGAATGTAAAAACCGCTACACTTGAACTGAATTGCAAAACAGAACAGAGTCACACATTTAGAAAACACACTATGGCTGCTGAACGGGAAAGGTGAGGTGGGGTGATGCATAAAACAAGGGTTTCAAATTAGCTCAGATACCGTTCCATAAACCCAATATGTAACAGACAAGACCTATTCCTTTTTCAGTGAACTGGACTCAACACCCCCTATTCACCGCACAAGAATATATCTGACTAGTAAGAATCTTCAAACCTATGTATTGATATCTCTCTGTAAGTGAGTCAAGGGGGTGTAAAGCGCCATAAACACAGCCGTGAAAAGCAGCTAAACCCCATTATAAAAATAAATTACTTTTCAAAACCCGTGAAACAAAGACAGTGAAAGAGAGAGAAATTCTTACAAAATTCGTTCAGGGGCTGTGATGCAACCTGGATTGACCATATCTAGACCCACAGCTGATTGAGACATAAGGGTGGACACTCTTGGGGCTGAGAGGTTCGGTGAGGTTGGGTGAGCCAACGCAGACCCTTTCAAGTAATACTGCATGGTAGCCATCCCATGGGTCCCAAATCTCCAGGTTCAAGGGCATCTTCCTACATCGAAAACAGGCATGAGAAACCCAGAAGATGGTACACCGTGTGATCGGGAAAGGTTTCTAAAACGCACCTCATTTCTCATCTCCTTGGCTCGGGTTCGCCATTCCAGCCGATTTACTAGCCATCTTCCTCCTTGGAGAATCAGCACCTTTAACCTCCTGTTCCGTACAGGTTGCAATTTGTCCTGAGGATGAACGGGAAGAGGGGGAACCAATGAGAGACTAGCTCTAGGTGTTGGGACAGGCACAGGTCACTCTATTTTCCCATCAGGAAGAAGAATTAAGCACAAGCGCAGCCTGCCCCCCAGAACCAGAAGAGGGCCTGAAGCAATCCTGCGCTTTTGCGGCCAGCTCCCAAAGAAGCGAGTTGAAAAATGGAGCTCAGGGGCACTGCAATTCACAAACCTGCAGAGTTTTAAATGATAACTCTCGTCCACAAATATATTAAGGGAAGGCAACGAAGAGGCTTTGAAAACAAGGCAGAATTGCAGGAAACAGATTTCAGGAGGTAGATTTGAATCGCAATGAAAGCACATGAAAAGCGGCAAAACGTGGACAATGATGCCCTTGGCCAAAAAGGGCGTATGCGTTTTTTCCTGAATATATTCAGGAAAAAACGCATACGCCCTTTTTGGCCAACCAAGCAACCTGGAAAGGCAAATCAGCGCTCCAAAGAAGTCTCGCTTCCCAGCGGGCAAAAGGGCCATGCGGAAAAAAGTGTCCAAACCAGAAATGCAGGACCGGCCATGGAGAAATGGGAGCCTTGCTACGCTGATGGGTGGGATGTAAATTGCCAACAGCCACTCTGGAGAAGTGTACGGTGTGTTCTGAAACATCTAAAAAACACAACTTGGAGAGCATAGGGCACTTCCACTCATGGCCGTATAAATTGGGAAAACTAAAAAGCAGCAAGACACAGGCACTCCAAAGTATAGAGCTGCTCTGTTGACAAGAACCCACACTTCATTACACCCTAAATATCCTAGGAAAGAGAAAAATGCATAAAGAAGTTGTGGTCCTCATGTACAATGGAATATCACTCAGCCATGAAATCAACGTCATAAGGCTAGTAGCAGCACGATGAGTGGATTTAGGTACGACGATTCTAAGTGAAATAAGTCACACAGAAAAAGACACTTATCATAAGATATCACTTATAGAGGGAATGTAAAAACCGCTACACTTGAACTGAATTGCAAAACAGAACAGAGTCACACATTTAGAAAACACACTATGGCTGCTGAACGGGAAAGGTGAGGTGGGGTGATGCATAAAACAAGGGTTTCAAATTAGCTCAGATACCGTTCCATAAACCCAATATGTAACAGACAAGACCTATTCCTTTTTCAGTGAACTGGACTCAACACCCCCTATTCACCGCACAAGAATATATCTGACTAGTAAGAATCTTCAAACCTATGTATTGATATCTCTCTGTAAGTGAGTCAAGGGGGTGTAAAGCGCCATAAACACAGCCGTGAAAAGCAGCTAAACCCGATTATAAAAATAAATTACTTTTCAAAACCCGTGAAACAAAGACAGTGAAAGAGAGAGAAATTCTTACAAAATTCGTTCAGGGGCTGTGATGCAACCTGGATTGACCATATCTAGACCCACAGCTGATTGAGACATAAGGGTGGACACTCTTGGGGCTGAGAGGTTCGGTGAGGTTGGGTGAGCCAACGCAGACCCTTTCAAGTAATACTGCATGGTAGCCATCCCATGGGTCCCAAATCTCCAGGTTCAAGGGCATCTTCCTACGTCGAAAACAGGCATGAGAAACCCAGAAGATGGTACACCGTGTGATCGGGAAAGGTTTCTAAAACGCACCTCATTTCTCATCTCCTTGGCTCGGGTTCGCCATTCCAGCCGATTTACTAGCCATCTTCCTCCTTGGAGAATCAGCACCTTTAACCTCCTGTTCCGTACAGGTTGCAATTTGTCCTGAGGATGAACGGGAAGAGGGGGAACCAATGAGAGACTAGCTCTAGGTGTTGGGACAGGCACAGGTCACTCTATTTTCCCATCAGGAAGAAGAATTAAGCACAAGCGCAGCCTGCCCCCCAGAACCAGAAGAGGGCCTGAAGCAATCCTGCGCTTTTGCGGCCAGCTCCCAAAGAAGCGAGTTGAAAAATGGAGCTCAGGGGCACTGCAATTCACAAACCTGCAGAGTTTTAAATGATAACTCTCGTCCACAAATATATTAAGGGAAGGCAATGAAGAGGCTTTGAAAACAAGGCAGAATTGCAGGAAACAGATTTCAGGAGGTAGATTTGAATCGCCTTGAAAGCACATGAAAAGCGGCAAAACGTGGACAATGATGCCCTTGGCCAAAAAGGGCGTATGCGTTTTTTCCTGAATATATTCAGGAAAAAACGCATACGCCCTTTTTGGCCAACCAAGCAACCTGGAAAGGCAAATCAGCGCTCCAAAGAAGTCTGGCTTCCCAGCGGGCAAAAGGGCCATGCGGAAAAAAGTGTCCAAACCAGAAATGCAGGACCGGCCATGGAGAAATGGGAGCCTTGCTACGCTGATGGGTGGGATGTAAATTGCCAACAGCCACTCTGGAGAAGTGTACGGTGTGTTCTGAAACATCTAAAAAACACAGCTTGGAGAGCATAGGGCACTTCCACTCATGGCCGTATAAATTGGGAAAACTAAAAAGCAGCAAGACACAGGCACCCCAAAGTTTAGGGCTGCTCTGTTGACAAGAACCCCCACTTCATTACACCTTAAATATCCTAGGAAAGAGAAAAATGGATAAAGAAGTTGTGGTCCTCAGGTACAATGGAATATCACTCAGCCATGAAATCAACGTCATAAGGCTAGAAGCAGCACGATGAGAGGATTTAGGTCCGACGATTCTAAGTGAAATAAGTCACACAGCAAAAGACACTTATCATAAGATATTACTTATAGAGGGAATGTAAAAACCGCTACACTTGAACTGAATTGCAAAACAGAACAGAGTCACACATTTAGAAAACACACTATGGCTGCTGAACGGGAAAGGTGAGGTGGGGTGATGCATAAAACAAGGGTTTCAAATTAGCTCAGATACCGTTCCATAAACCCAATATGTAACAGACAAGACCTATTCCTTTTTCAGTGAACTGGACTCAACACCCCCTATTCACCGCACAAGAATATATCTGAGTAGTAAGAATCTTCAAACCTATGTATTGATATCTCTCTGTAAGTGAGTCAAGGGGGTGTAAAGCGGCATAAACACAGCCGTGAAAAGCAGCTAAACCCCATTATAAAAATAAATTACTTTTCAAAACCCGTGAAACAAAGACAGTGAAAGAGAGAGAAATTCTTACAAAATTCGTTCAGGGGCTGTGATGCAACCTGGATTGACCATATCTAGACCCACAGCTGATTGAGACATAAGGGTGGACACTCTTGGGGCTGAGAGGTTCGGTGAGGTTGGGTGAGCCAACGCAGACCCTTTCAAGTAATACTGCATGGTAGCCATCCCATGGGTCCCAAATCTCCAGGTTCAAGGGCATCTTCCTACATCGAAAACAGGCATGAGAAACCCAGAAGATGGTACACCGTGTGATCGGGAAAGGTTTCTAAAACGCACCTCATTTCTCATCTCCTTGGCTCGGGTTCGCCATTCCAGCCGATTTACTAGCCATCTCCCTCCTTGGAGAATCAGCACCTTTAACCTCCTGTTCCGTACAGGTTGCAATTTGTCCTGATGATGAACGGGAAGAGGGGGAACCAATGAGAGACTAGCTCTAGGTGTTGGGACAGGCACAGGTCACTCTATTTTCCCATCAGGAAGAAGAATTAAGCACAAGCGCAGCCTGCCCCCCAGAACCAGAAGAGGGCCTGAAGCAATCCTGCGCTTTTGCGGCCAGCTCCCAAAAAAGCGAGTTGAAAAATGGAGCTCAGGGGCACTGCAATTCACAAACCTGCAGAGTTTTAAATGATAACTCTCGTCCACAAATATATTAAGGGAAGGCAACAAAGAGGCTTTGAAAACAAGGCAGAATTGCAGGAAACAGACTTCAGGAGGTAGATTTGAATCGCCTTGAAAGCACATGAAAAGCGGCAAAACGTGGACAATGATGCCCTTGGCCAAAAAGGGCGTATGCGTTTTTTCCTGAATATATTCAGGAAAAAACGCATACGCCCTTTTTGGCCAACCAAGCAACCTGGAAAGGCAAATCAGCGCTCCAAAGAAGTCTGGCTTCCCAGCGGGCAAAAGGGCCATGCGGAAAAAAGTGTCCAAACAGGAAATGCAGGACCGGCCATGGAGAAATGGGAGCCTTGCTACGCTGATGGGTGGGATGTAAATTGCCAACAGCCACTCTGGAGAAGTGTACGGTGTGTTCTGAAACATCTAAAAAACACAGCTTGGAGAGCATAGGGCACTTCCACTCATGGCCGTATAAATTGGGAAAACTAAAAAGCAGCAAGACACAGGCACCCCAAAGTTTAGGGCTGCTCTGTTGACAAGAACCCTCACTTCATTACACCTTAAATATCCTAGGAGAGAGAAAAATGGATAAAGAAGTTGTGGTCCTCATGTACAATGGAATATCACTCAGCCATGAAATCAACTTCATAAGGCTAGAAGCAGCACGATGAGAGGATTTAGGTACGACGATTCTAAGTGAAATAAGTCACACAGAAAAAGACACTTATCATAAGATATCACTTATAGAGGGAATGTAAAAACCGCTACACTTGAACTGAATTGCAAAACAGAACAGAGTCACACATTTAGAAAACACACTATGGCTGCTGAACGGGAAAGGTGAGGTGGGGTGATGCATAAAACAAGGGTTTCAAATTAGCTCAGATACCGTTCCATAAACCCAATATGTAACAGACAAGACCTATTCCTTTTTCAGTGAACTGGACTCAACACCCCCTATTCAGCGCACAAGAATATATCTGAGTAGTAAGAATCTTCAAACCTATGTATTGATATCTCTCTGTAAGTGAGTCAAGGGGGTGTAAAGCGCCATAAACACAGCCGTGAAAAGCAGCTAAACCCGATTATAAAAATAAATTACTTTTCAAAACCAGTGAAAAAAGACAGTGAAAGAGAGAGAAATTCTTACAAAATTCGTTCAGGGGCTGTGATGCAACCTGGATTGACCATATCTAGACCCACAGCTGATTGAGACATAAGGGTGGACACTCTTGGGGCTGAGAGGTTCGGTGAGGTTGGGTGAGCCAACGCAGACCCTTTCAAGTAATACTGCATGGTAGCCATCCCATGGGTCCCAAATCTCCAGGTTCAAGGGCATCTTCCTACATCGAAAACAGGCATGAGAAACCCAGAAGATGGTACACCGTGTGATCGGGAAAGGTTTCTAAAACGCACCTCATTTCTCATCTCCTTGGCTCGGGTTCGCCATTCCAGCCGATTTACTAGCCATCTCCCTCCTTGGAGAATCAGCACCTTTAACCTCCTGTTCCGTACAGGTTGCAATTTGTCCTGATGATGAACGGGAAGAGGGGGAACCAATGAGAGACTAGCTCTAGGTGTTGGGACAGGCACAGGTCACTCTATTTTCCCATCAGGAAGAAGAATTAAGCACAAGCGCAGCCTGCCCCCCAGAACCAGAAGAGGGCCTGAAGCAATCCTGCGCTTTTGCGGCCAGCTCACAAAGAAGCGAGTTGAAAAATGGAGCTCAGGGGCACTGCAATTCACAAACCTGCAGAGTTTTAAATGATAACTCTCGTCCACAAATATATTAAGGGAAGGCAATGAAGAGGCTTTGAAAACAAGGCAGAATTGCAGGAAACAGATTTCAGGAGGTAGATTTGAATCGCCTTGAAAGCACATGAAAAGCGGCAAAACGTGGACAATGATGCCCTTGGCCAAAAAGGGCGTATGCGTTTTTTCCTGAATATATTCAGGAAAAAACGCATACGCCCTTTTTGGCCAACCAAGCAACCTGGAAAGGCAAATCAGCGCTCCAAAGAAGTCTGGCTTCCCAGCGGGCAAAAGGGCCATGCGGAAAAAAGTGTCCAAACCAGAAATGCAGGACCGGCCATGGAGAAATGGGAGCCTTGCTACGCTGATGGGTGGGATGTAAATTGCCAACAGCCACTCTGGAGAAGTGTACGGTGTGTTCTGAAACATCTAAAAAACACAGCTTGGAGAGCATAGGGCACTTCCACTCATGGCCGTATAAATTGGGAAAACTAAAAAGCAGCAAGACACAGGCACCCCAAAGTTTAGGGCTGCTCTGTTGACAAGAACCCCCACTTCATTACACCTTAAATATCCTAGGAAAGAGAAAAATGGATAAAGAAGTTGTGGTCCTCAGGTACAATGGAATATCACTCAGCCATGAAATCAACGTCATAAGGCTAGAAGCAGCACGATGAGAGGATTTAGGTCCGACGATTCTAAGTGAAATAAGTCACACAGCAAAAGACACTTATCATAAGATATTACTTATAGAGGGAATGTAAAAACCGCTACACTTGAACTGAATTGCAAAACAGAACAGAGTCACACATTTAGAAAACACACTATGGCTGCTGAACGGGAAAGGTGAGGTGGGGTGATGCATAAAACAAGGGTTTCAAATTAGCTCAGATACCGTTCCATAAACCCAATATGTAACAGACAAGACCTATTCCTTTTTCAGTGAACTGGACTCAACACCCCCTATTCACCGCACAAGAATATATCTGAGTAGTAAGTATCTTCAAACCTATGTATTGATATCTCTCTGTAAGTGAGTCAAGGGGGTGTAAAGCGGCATAAACACAGCCGTGAAAAGCAGCTAAACCCCATTATAAAAATAAATTACTTTTCAAAACCCGTGAAACAAAGACAGTGAAAGAGAGAGAAATTCTTACAAAATTCGTTCAGGGGCTGTGATGCAACCTGGATTGACCATATCTAGACCCACAGCTGATTGAGACATAAGGGTGGACACTCTTGGGGCTGAGAGGTTCGGTGAGGTTGGGTGAGCCAACGCAGACCCTTTCAAGTAATACTGCATGGTAGCCATCCCATGGGTCCCAAATCTCCAGGTTCAAGGGCATCTTCCTACATCGAAAACAGGCATGAGAAACCCAGAAGATGGTACACCGTGTGATCGGGAAAGGTTTCTAAAACGCACCTCATTTCTCATCTCCTTGGCTCGGGTTCGCCATTCCAGCCGATTTACTAGCCATCTCCCTCCTTGGAGAATCAGCAGCTTTAACCTCCTGTTCCGTACAGGTTGCAATTTGTCCTGATGATGAACGGGAAGAGGGGGAACCAATGAGAGACTAGCTCTAGGTGTTGGGACAGGCACAGGTCACTCTATTTTCCCATCAGGAAGAAGAATTAAGCACAAGCGCAGCCTGCCCCCCAGAACCAGAAGAGGGCCTGAAGCAATCCTGCGCTTTTGCGGCCAGCTCCCAAAAAAGCGAGTTGAAAAATGGAGCTCAGGGGCACTGCAATTCACAAACCTGCAGAGTTTTAAATGATAACTCTCGTCCACAAATATATTAAGGGAAGGCAACAAAGAGGCTTTGAAAACAAGGCAGAATTGCAGGAAACAGACTTCAGGAGGTAGATTTGAATCGCCTTGAAAGCACATGAAAAGCGGCAAAACGTGGACAATGATGCCCTTGGCCAAAAAGGGCGTATGCGTTTTTTTCTGAATATATTCAGGAAAAAACGCATACGCCCTTTTTGGCCAACGAAGCAATCTGGAAAGGCCAATCAGCGCTCCAAAGAAGTCTCGCTTCCCAGCGGGCAAAAGGGCCATGTGGAAAAAAGTGTCCAAACCAGAAATGCAGGACCGGCCATGGAGAAATGGGAGCCTTGTTACGCTGATGGGTGGGATGTAAATTGCCAACAGCCACTCTGGAGAAGTGTACGGTGTGTTCTGAAACATCTAAAAAACACAGCTTGGAGAGCATAGGGCACTTCCACTCATGGCCGTATAAATTGGGAAAACTAAAAAGCAGCAAGACACAGGCACCCCAAAGTTTAGGGCTGCTCTGTTGACAAGAACCCCCACTTCATTACACCTTAAATATCCTAGGAGAGAGAAAAATGGATAAAGAAGTTGTGGTCCTCAGGTACAATGGAATATCACTCAGCCATGAAATCAACGTCATAAGGCTAGAAGCAGCACGATGAGAGGATTTAGGTCCGACGATTCTAAGTGAAATAAGTCACACAGCAAAAGACACTTATCATAAGATATCACTTATAGAGGGAATGTAAAAACCGCTACACTTGAACTGAATTGCAAAACAGAACAGAGTCACACATTTAGAAAACACACTATGGCTGCTGAACGGGAAAGGTGAGGTGGGGTGATGCATAAAACAAGGGTTTCAAATTAGCTCAGATACCGTTCCATAAACCCAATATGTAACAGACAAGACCTATTCCTTTTTCAGTGAACTGGACTCAACACCCCCTATTCACCGCACAAGAATATATCTGAGTAGTAAGAATCTTCAAACCTATGTATTGATATCTCTCTGTAAGTGAGTCAAGGGGGTGTAAAGCGGCATAAACACAGCCGTGAAAAGCAGCTAAACCCCATTATAAAAATAAATTACTTTTCAAAACCCGTGAAACAAAGACAGTGAAAGAGAGAGAAATTCTTACAAAATTCGTTCAGGGGCTGTGATGCAACCTGGATTGACCATATCTAGACCCACAGCTGATTGAGATATAAGGGTGGACACTCTTGGGGCTGAGAGGTTCGGTGAGGTTGGGTGAGCCAACGCAGACCCTTTCAAGTAATACTGCATGGTAGCCATCCCATGGGTCCCAAATCTCCAGGTTCAAGGGCATCTTCCTACATCGAAAACAGGCATGAGAAACCCAGAAGATGGTACACCGTGTGATCGGGAAAGGTTTCTAAAACGCACCTCATTTCTCATCTCCTTGGCTCGGGTTCGCCATTCCAGCCGATTTACTAGCCATCTCCCTCCTTGGAGAATCAGCACCTTTAACCTCCTGTTCCGTACAGGTTGCAATTTGTCCTGATGATGAACGGGAAGAGGGGGAACCAATGAGAGACTAGCTCTAGGTGTTGGGACAGGCACAGGTCACTCTATTTTCCCATCAGGAAGAAGAATTAAGCACAAGCGCAGCCTGCCCCCCAGAACCAGAAGAGGGCCTGAAGCAATCCTGCGCTTTTGCGGCCAGCTCCCAAAAAAGCGAGTTGAAAAATGGAGCTCAGGGGCACTGCAATTCACAAACCTGCAGAGTTTTAAATGATAACTCTCGTCCACAAATATATTAAGGGAAGGCAACGAAGAGGCTTTGAAAACAAGGCAGAATTGCAGGAAACAGATTTCAGGAGGTAGATTTGAATCGCCTTGAAAGCACATGAAAAGCGGCAAAACGTGGACAATGATGCCCTTGGCCAAAAAGGGCGTATGCGTTTTTTCCTGAATATATTCAGGAAAAAACGCATACGCCCTTTTTGGCCAACCAAGCAACCTGGAAAGGCAAATCAGCGCTCCAAAGAAGTCTGGCTTCCCAGCGGGCAAAATGGCCATGCGGAAAAAGGTGTCCAAACCAGAAATGCAGGACCGGCCATGGAGAAATGGGAGCCTTGCTACGCTGATGGGTGGGATGTAAATTGCCAACAGCCACTCTGAAGAAGTGTACGGTGTGTTCTGAAACATCTAAAAAACACAGCTTGGAGAGCATAGGGCACTTCCACTCATGGCCGTATAAATTGGGAAAACTAAAAAGCAGCAAGACACAGGCACCCCAAAGTTTAGGGCTGCTCTGTTGACAAGAACCCTCACTTCATTACACCTTAAATATCCTAGGAGAGAGAAAAATGGATAAAGAAGTTGTGGTCCTCATGTACAATGGAATATCACTCAGCCATGAAATCAACTTCATAAGGCTAGAAGCAGCACGATGAGAGGATTTAGGTACGACGATTCTAAGTGAAATAAGTCACACAGAAAAAGACACTTATCATAAGATATCACTTATAGAGGGAATGTAAAAACCGCTACACTTGAACTGAATTGCAAAACAGAACAGAGTCACACATTTAGAAAACACACTATGGCTGCTGAACGGGAAAGGTGAGGTGGGGTGATGCATAAAACAAGGGTTTCAAATTAGCTCAGATACCGTTCCATAAACCCCATATGTAACAGACAAGACCTATTCCTTTTTCAGTGAACTGGACTCAACACCCCCTATTCAGCGCACAAGAATATATCTGAGTAGTAAGAATCTTCAAACCTATGTATTGATATCTCTCTGTAAGTGAGTCAAGGGGGTGTAAAGCGCCATAAACACAGCCGTGAAAAGCAGCTAAACCCGATTATAAAAATAAATTACTTTTCAAAACCAGTGAAAAAAGACAGTGAAAGAGAGAGAAATTCTTACAAAATTCGTTCAGGGGCTGTGATGCAACCTGGATTGACCATATCTAGACCCACAGCTGATTGAGACATAAGGGTGGACACTCTTGGGGCTGAGAGGTTCGGTGAGGTTGGGTGAGCCAACGCAGACCCTTTCAAGTAATACTGCATGGTAGCCATCCCATGGGTCCCAAATCTCCAGGTTCAAGGGCATCTTCCTACATCGAAAACAGGCATGAGAAACCCAGAAGATGGTACACCGTGTGATCGGGAAAGGTTTCTAAAACGCACCTCATTTCTCATCTCCTTGGCTCAGGTTCGCCATTCCAGCCGATTTACTAGCCATCTCCCTCCTTGGAGAATCAGCACCTTTAACCTCCTGTTCCGTACAGGTTGCAATTTGTCCTGATGATGAACGGGAAGAGGGGGACCAATGAGAGACTAGCTCTAGGTGTTGGGACAGGCACTGGTCACTCTATTTTCCCATCAGGAAGAATAATTAAGCACAAGCGCAGCCTGCCCCCCAGAACCAGAAGAGGGCCTGAAGCAATCCTGCGCTTTTGCGGCCAGCTCCCAAAAAAGCGAGTTGAAAAATGGAGCTCAGGGGCACTGCAATTCACAAACCTGCAGAGTTTTAAATGATAACTCTCGTCCACAAATATATTAAGGGAAGGCAACGAAGAGGCTTTGAAAACAAGGCAGAATTGCAGGAAACAGATTTCAGGAGGTAGATTTGAATCGCCTTGAAAGCACATGAAAAGCGGCAAAACGTGGACAATGATGCCCTTGGCCAAAAAGGGCGTATGCGTTTTTTCCTGAATATATTCAGGAAAAAACGCATACGCCCTTTTTGGCCAACCAAGCAACCTGGAAAGGCCAATCAGCGCTCCAAAGAAGTCTGGCTTCCCAGCGGGCAAAAGGGCCATGCGGAAAAAAGTGTCCAAACCAGAAATGCAGGACCGGCCATGGAGAAATGGGAGCCTTGCTACACTGATGGCTGGGATGTAAATTGCCAACAGCCACTCTGGAGAAGTGTACGGTGTGTTCTGAAACATCTAAAAAACACAGCTTGGAGAGCATAGGGCACTTCCACTCATGGCCGTATAAATTGGGAAAACTAAAAAGCAGCAAGACACAGGCACCCCAAAGTTTAGGGCTGCTCTGTTGACAAGAACCCCCACTTCATTACACCTTAAATATCCTAGGAGAGAGAAAAATGGATAAAGAAGTTGTGGTCCTCATGTACAATGGAATATCACTCAGCCATGAAATCAACTTCATAAGGCTAGAAGCAGCACGATGAGAGGATTTAGGTCCGACGATTCTAAGTGAAATAAGTCACACAGCAAAAGACACTTATCATAAGATATCACTTATAGAGGGAATGTAAAAACCGCTACACTTGAACTGAATTGCAAAACAGAACAGAGTCACACATTTAGAAAACACACTATGGCTGCTGAACGGGAAAGGTGAGGTGGGGTGATGCATAAAACAAGGGTTTCAAATTAGCTCAGATACCGTTCCATAAACCCAATATGTAACAGACAAGACCTATTCCTTTTTCAGTGAACTGGACTCAACACCCCCTATTCACCGCACAAGAATATATCTGAGTAGTAAGAATCTTCAAACCTATGTATTGATATCTCTCTGTAAGTGAGTCAAGGGGGTGTAAAGCGGCATAAACACAGCCGTGAAAAGCAGCTAAACCCCATTATAAAAATAAATTACTTTTCAAAACCCGTGAAACAAAGACAGTGAAAGAGAGAGAAATTCTTACAAAATTCGTTCAGGGGCTGTGATGCAACCTGGATTGACCATATCTAGACCCACAGCTGATTGAGACATAAGGGTGTACACTCTTGGGGCTGAGAGGTTCGGTGAGGTTGGGTGAGCCAACGCAGACCCTTTCAAGTAATACTGCATGGTAGCCATCCCATGGGTCCCAAATCTCCAGGTTCAAGGGCATCTTCCTACATCGAAAACAGGCATGAGAAACCCAGAAGATGGTACACCGTGTGATCGGGAAAGGTTTCTAAAACACACCTCATTTCTCATCTCCTTGGCTCGGGTTCGCCATTCCAGCCGATTTACTAGCCATCTCCCTCCTTGGAGAATCAGCAGCTTTAACCTCCTGTTCCGTACAGGTTGCAATTTGTCCTGATGATGAACGGGAAGAGGGGGAACCAATGAGAGACTAGCTCTAGGTGTTGGGACAGGCACAGGTCACTCTATTTTCCCATCAGGAAGAAGAATTAAGCACAAGCGCAGCCTGCCCCCCAGAACCAGAAGAGGGCCTGAAGGAATCCTGCGCTTTTGTGGCCAGCTCCCAAAAAAGCGAGTTGAAAAATGGAGCTCAGGGGCACTGCAATTCACAAACCTGCAGAGTTTTAAATGATAACTCTCGTCCACAAATATATTAAGGGAAGGCAACAAAGAGGGTTTGAAAACAAGGCAGAATTGCAGGAAACAGACTTCAGGAGGTAGATTTGAATCGCCTTGAAAGCACATGAAAAGCGGCAAAACGTGGACAATGATGCCCTTGGCCAAAAAGGGCGTATGCGTTTTTTCCTGAATATATTCAGGAAAAAACGCATACGCCCTTTTTGGCCAACCAAGCAACCTGGAAAGGCCAATCAGTGCTCCAAAGAAGTCTGGCTTCCCAGCGGGCAAAAGGGCCATGCGGAAAAAAGTGTCCAAACCAGAAATGCAGGACCGGCCATGGAGAAATGGGAGCCTTGCTACACTGATGGCTGGGATGTAAATTGCCAACAGCCACTCTGGAGAAGTGTACGGTGTGTTCTGAAACATCTAAAAAACACAGCTTGGAGAGCATAGGGCACTTCCACTCATGGCCGTATAAATTGGGAAAACTAAAAAGCAGCAAGACACAGGCACCCCAAAGTTTAGGGCTGCTCTGTTGACAAGAACCCCCACTTCATTACACCTTAAATATCCTAGGAGAGAGAAAAATGGATAAAGAAGTTGTGGTCCTCATGTACAATGGAATATCACTCAGCCATGAAATCAACTTCATAAGGCTAGAAGCAGCACGATGAGAGGATTTAGGTACGACGATTCTAAGTGAAATAAGTCACACAGAAAAAGACACTTATCATAAGATATCACTTATAGAGGGAATGTAAAAACCGCTACACTTGAACTGAATTGCAAAACAGAACAGAGTCACACATTTAGAAAACACACTATGGCTGCTGAACGGGAAAGGTGAGGTGGGGTGATGCATAAAACAAGTGTTTCAAATTAGCTCAGATACCGTTCCATAAACCCAATATGTAACAGACAAGACCTATTGCTTTTTCAGTGAACTGGACTCAACACCCCCTATTCACCGCACAAGAATATATCTGAGTAGTAAGAATCTTCAAACCTATGTATTGATATCTCTCTGTAAGTGAGTCAAGGGGGTGTAAAGCGCCATAAACACAGCCGTGAAAAGCAGCTAAACCCCATTATAAAAATAAATTACTTTTCAAAACCAGTGAAACAAAGACAGTGAAAGAGAGAGAAATTCTTACAAAATTCGTTCAGGGGCTGTCATGCAACATGGATTGACCATATCTAGACCCACAGCTGATTGAGACATAAGGGTGGACACTCTTGGGGCTGAGAGGTTCGGTGAGGTTGGGTGAGCCAACGCAGACCCTTTCAAGTAATACTGCATGGTAGCCATCCCATGGGTCCCAAATCTCCAGGTTCAAGGGCATCTTCCTACATCGACAACAGGCATGAGAAACCCAGAAGATGGTACACCGTGTGATCGGGAAAGGTTTCTAAAACGCACCTCATTTCTCATCTCCTTGGCTCGGGTTCGCCATTCCAGCCGATTTACTAGCCATCTCCCTCCTTGGAGAATCAGCACCTTTAACCTCCTGTTCCGTACAGGTTGCAATTTGTCGTGATGATGAACGGGAAGAGGGGGAACCAATGAGAGACTAGCTCTAGGTGTTGGGACAGGCACAGGTCACTCTATTTTCCCATCAGGAAGAAGAATTAAGCACAAGCGCAGCCTGCCCCCCAGAACCAGAAGAGGGCCTGAAGCAATCCTGCGCTTTTGCGGCCAGCTCCCAAAAAAGCGGGTTGAAAAATGGAGCTCAGGGGCACTGCAATTCACAAACCTGCAGAGTTTTAAATGATAACTCTCGTCCACAAATATATTAAGGGAAGGCAACGAAGAGGCTTTGAAAACAAGGCAGAATTGCAGGAAACAGATTTCAGGAGGTAGATTTGAATCGCCTTGAAAGCACCTGAAAAGCGGCAAAACGTGGACAATGATGCCCTTGGCCAAAAAGGGCGTATGCGTTTTTTCCTGAATATATTCAGGAAAAAACGCATACGCCCTTTTTGGCCAACCAAGCAACCTGGAAAGGCAAATCAGCGCTCCAAAGAAGTCTCGCTTCCCAGCGGGCAAAAGGGCCATGCGAAAAAAAGTGTCCAAACCAGAAATGCAGGACCGGCCATGGAGAAATGGGAGCCTTGCTACGCTGATGGGTGGGATGTAAATTGCCAACAGCCACTCTGGAGACGTGTACGGTGTGTTCTGAAACATCTAAAAAACACAGCTTGGAGAGCATAGGGCACTTCCACTCATGGGCGTATAAATTGGGAAAACTAAAAATCAGCAAGACACAGGCACCCCAAAGTTTAGGGCTGCTCTGTTGACAAGAACCCCCACTTCATTACACCTTAAATATCCTAGGAGAGAGAAAAATGGATAAAGAAGTTGTGGTCCTCATGTACAATGGAATATCACTCAGCCATGAAATCAACTTCATAAGGCTAGAAGCAGCACGATGAGAGGATTTAGGTATGACGATTCTAAGTGAAATAAGTCACACAGAAAAAGACACTTATCATAAGATATCACTTCTAGAGGGAATGTAAAAACCGCTACACTTGAACTGAATTGCAAAACAGAACAGAGTCACACATTTAGAAAACACACTATGGCTGCTGAACGGGAAAGGTGAGGTGGGGTGATGCATAAAACAAGGGTTTCAAATTAGCTCAGATACCGTTCCATAAACCCAATATGTAAGAGACAAGACCTATTCCTTTTTCAGTGAACTGGACACAACACCCCCTATTCACCGCACAAGAATATATCTGACTAGTAAGAATCTTCAAACCTATGTATTGATATCTCTCTGTAAGTGAGTCAAGGGGGTGTAAAGCGCCATAAACACAGCCGTGAAAAGCAGCTAAACCGCATTATAAAAATAAATAACTTTTCAAAACCAGTGAACCAAAGACAGTGAAAGAGAGACAAATTCTTACAAAATTCGTTCAGGGGCTGTGATGCAACCTGGATTGACCATATCTAGACCCACAGCTGATTGAGACATAAGGGTGGACACTCTTGGGGCTGAGAGGTTCGGTGAGGTTGGGTGAGCCAACGCAGACCCTTTCAAGTAATACTGCATGGTAGCCATACCATGGGTCCCAAATCTCCAGGTTCAAGGGCATCTTCCTACATCGAAAACAGGCATGAGAAACCCAGAAGATGGTACACCGTGTGATCGGGAAACGTTTCTAAAACGCACCTCATTTCTCATCTCCTTGGCTCGGGTTCGCCATTCCAGCCGATTTACTAGCCATCTTCCTCCTTGGAGAATCAGCACCTTTAACCTCCTTTTCCGTACAGGTTGCAATTTGTCCTGATGATGAACGGGAAGAGGGGGAACCAATGAGAGACTAGCTCTAGGTGTTGGGACAGGCACAGGTCACTCTATTTTCCCATCAGGAAGAAGAATTAAGCACAAGCGCAGCCTGCCCCCCAGAACCAGAAGAGGGCCTGAAGCAATCCTGCGCTTTTCCGGCCAGCTCCCAAAAAAGCGAGTTGAAAAATGGAGCTCAGGGGCACTGCAATTCACAAACCTGCAGAGTTTTAAATGATAACTCTCGTCCACAAATATATTAAGGGAAGGCAACGAAGAGGCTTTGAAAACAAGGCAGAATTGCAGGAAACAGATTTCAGGAGGTAGATTTGAATCGCCTTGAAAGCACATGAAAAGCGGCAAAACGTGGACAATGATGCCCTTGGCCAAAAAGGGCGTATGCGTTTTTTCCTGAATATATTCAGGAAAAAACGCATACGCCCTTTTTGGCCAACCAAGCAACCTGGAAAGGCCAATCAGCGCTCCAAAGAAGTCTGGCTTCCCAGCGGGCAAAAGGGCCATGCGGAAAAAAGTGTCCAAACCAGAAATGCAGGACCGGCCATGGAGAAATGGGAGCCTTGCTACACTGATGGCTGGGATGTAAATTGCCAACAGCCACTCTGGAGAAGTGTACGGTGTGTTCTGAAACATCTAAAAAACACAGCTTGGAGAGCATAGGGCACTTCCACTCATGGCCGTATAAATTGGGAAAACTAAAAAGCAGCAAGACACAGGCACCCCAAAGTTTAGGGCTGCTCTGTTGACAAGAACCCCCACTTCATTACACCTTAAATATCCTAGGAGAGAGAAAAATGGATAAAGAAGTTGTGGTCCTCATGTACAATGGAATATCACTCAGCCATGAAATCAACTTCATAAGGCTAGAAGCAGCACGATGAGAGGATTTAGGTCCGACGATTCTAAGTGAAATAAGTCACACAGCAAAAGACACTTATCATAAGATATCACTTATAGAGGGAATGTAAAAACCGCTACACTTGAACTGAATTGCAAAACAGAACAGAGTCACACATTTAGAAAACACACTATGGCTGCTGAACGGGAAAGGTGAGGTGGGGTGATGCATAAAACAAGGGTTTCAAATTAGCTCAGATACCGTTCCATAAACCCAATATGTAACAGACAAGACCTATTCCTTTTTCAGTGAACTGGACTCAACACCCCCTATTCACCGCACAAGAATATATCTGAGTAGTAAGAATCTTCAAACCTATGTATTGATATCTCTCTGTAAGTGAGTCAAGGGGGTGTAAAGCGGCATAAACACAGCCGTGAAAAGCAGCTAAACCCCATTATAAAAATAAATTACTTTTCAAAACCCGTGAAACAAAGACAGTGAAAGAGAGAGAAATTCTTACAAAATTCGTTCAGGGGCTGTGATGCAACCTGGATTGACCATATCTAGACCCACAGCTGATTGAGACATAAGGGTGGACACTCTTGGGGCTGAGAGGTTCGGTGAGGTTGGGTGAGCCAACGCAGACCCTTTCAAGTAATACTGCATGGTAGCCATCCCATGGGTCCCAAATCTCCAGGTTCAAGGGCATCTTCCTACATCGAAAACAGGCATGAGAAACCCAGAAGATGGTACACCGTGTGATCGGGAAAGGTTTCTAAAACACACCTCATTTCTCATCTCCTTGGCTCGGGTTCGCCATTCCAGCCGATTTACTAGCCATCTCCCTCCTTGGAGAATCAGCAGCTTTAACCTCCTGTTCCGTACAGGTTGCAATTTGTCCTGATGATGAACGGGAAGAGGGGGAACCAATGAGAGACTAGCTCTAGGTGTTGGGACAGGCACAGGTCACTCTATTTTCCCATCAGGAAGAAGAATTAAGCACAAGCGCAGCCTGCCCCCCAGAACCAGAAGAGGGCCTGAAGGAATCCTGCGCTTTTGCGGCCAGCTCCCAAAAAAGCGAGTTGAAAAATGGAGCTCAGGGGCACTGCAATTCACAAACCTGCAGAGTTTTAAATGATAACTCTCGTCCACAAATATATTAAGGGAAGGCAACAAAGAGGGTTTGAAAACAAGGCAGAATTGCAGGAAACAGACTTCAGGAGGTAGATTTGAATCGCCTTGAAAGCACATGAAAAGCGGCAAAACGTGGACAATGATGCCCTTGGCCAAAAAGGGCGTATGCGTTTTTTCCTGAATATATTCAGGAAAAAACGCATACGCCCTTTTTGGCCAACCAAGCAACCTGGAAAGGCCAATCAGTGCTCCAAAGAAGTCTGGCTTCCCAGCGGGCAAAAGGGCCATGCGGAAAAAAGTGTCCAAACCAGAAATGCAGGACCGGCCATGGAGAAATGGGAGCCTTGCTACACTGATGGCTGGGATGTAAATTGCCAACAGCCACTCTGGAGAAGTGTACGGTGTGTTCTGAAACATCTAAAAAACACAGCTTGGAGAGCATAGGGCACTTCCACTCATGGCCGTATAAATTGGGAAAACTAAAAAGCAGCAAGACACAGGCACCCCAAAGTTTAGGGCTGCTCTGTTGACAAGAACCCCCACTTCATTACACCTTAAATATCCTAGGAGAGAGAAAAATGGATAAAGAAGTTGTGGTCCTCATGTACAATGGAATATCACTCAGCCATGAAATCAACTTCATAAGGCTAGAAGCAGCACGATGAGAGGATTTAGGTACGACGATTCTAAGTGAAATAAGTCACACAGAAAAAGACACTTATCATAAGATATCACTTATAGAGGGAATGTAAAAACCGCTACACTTGAACTGAATTGCAAAACAGAACAGAGTCACACATTTAGAAAACACACTATGGCTGCTGAACGGGAAAGGTGAGGTGGGGTGATGCATAAAACAAGTGTTTCAAATTAGCTCAGATACCGTTCCATAAACCCAATATGTAACAGACAAGACCTATTGCTTTTTCAGTGAACTGGACTCAACACCCCCTATTCACCGCACAAGAATATATCTGAGTAGTAAGAATCTTCAAACCTATGTATTGATATCTCTCTGTAAGTGAGTCAAGGGGGTGTAAAGCGCCATAAACACAGCCGTGAAAAGCAGCTAAACCCCATTATAAAAATAAATTACTTTTCAAAACCAGTGAAACAAAGACAGTGAAAGAGAGAGAAATTCTTACAAAATTCGTTCAGGGGCTGTCATGCAACATGGATTGACCATATCTAGACCCACAGCTGATTGAGACATAAGGGTGGACACTCTTGGGGCTGAGAGGTTCGGTGAGGTTGGGTGAGCCAACGCAGACCCTTTCAAGTAATACTGCATGGTAGCCATCCCATGGGTCCCAAATCTCCAGGTTCAAGGGCATCTTCCTACATCGACAACAGGCATGAGAAACCCAGAAGATGGTACACCGTGTGATCGGGAAAGGTTTCTAAAACGCACCTCATTTCTCATCTCCTTGGCTCGGGTTCGCCATTCCAGCCGATTTACTAGCCATCTCCCTCCTTGGAGAATCAGCACCTTTAACCTCCTGTTCCGTACAGGTTGCAATTTGTCCTGATGATGAACGGGAAGAGGGGGAACCAATGAGAGACTAGCTCTAGGTGTTGGGACAGGCACAGGTCACTCTATTTTCCCATCAGGAAGAAGAATTAAGCACAAGCGCAGCCTGCCCCCCAGAACCAGAAGAGGGCCTGAAGCAATCCTGCGCTTTTGCGGCCAGCTCCCAAAAAAGCGGGTTGAAAAATGGAGCTCAGGGGCACTGCAATTCACAAACCTGCAGAGTTTTAAATGATAACTCTCGTCCACAAATATATTAAGGGAAGGCAACGAAGAGGCTTTGAAAACAAGGCAGAATTGCAGGAAACAGATTTCAGGAGGTAGATTTGAATCGCCTTGAAAGCACCTGAAAAGCGGCAAAACGTGGACAATGATGCCCTTGGCCAAAAAGGGCGTATGCGTTTTTTCCTGAATATATTCAGGAAAAAACGCATACGCCCTTTTTGGCCAACCAAGCAACCTGGAAAGGCAAATCAGCGCTCCAAAGAAGTCTCGCTTCCCAGCGGGCAAAAGGGCCATGCGAAAAAAAGTGTCCAAACCAGAAATGCAGGACCGGCCATGGAGAAATGGGAGCCTTGCTACGCTGATGGGTGGGATGTAAATTGCCAACAGCCACTCTGGAGACGTGTACGGTGTGTTCTGAAACATCTAAAAAACACAGCTTGGAGAGCATAGGGCACTTCCACTCATGGGCGTATAAATTGGGAAAACTAAAAATCAGCAAGACACAGGCACCCCAAAGTTTAGGGCTGCTCTGTTGACAAGAACCCCCACTTCATTACACCTTAAATATCCTAGGAGAGAGAAAAATGGATAAAGAAGTTGTGGTCCTCATGTACAATGGAATATCACTCAGCCATGAAATCAACTTCATAAGGCTAGAAGCAGCACGATGAGAGGATTTAGGTATGACGATTCTAAGTGAAATAAGTCACACAGAAAAAGACACTTATCATAAGATATCACTTCTAGAGGGAATGTAAAAACCGCTACACTTGAACTGAATTGCAAAACAGAACAGAGTCACACATTTAGAAAACACACTATGGCTGCTGAACGGGAAAGGTGAGGTGGGGTGATGCATAAAACAAGGGTTTCAAATTAGCTCAGATACCGTTCCATAAACCCAATATGTAAGAGACAAGACCTATTCCTTTTTCAGTGAACTGGACACAACACCCCCTATTCACCGCACAAGAATATATCTGACTAGTAAGAATCTTCAAACCTATGTATTGATATCTCTCTGTAAGTGAGTCAAGGGGGTGTAAAGCGCCATAAACACAGCCGTGAAAAGCAGCTAAACCGCATTATAAAAATAAATAACTTTTCAAAACCAGTGAACCAAAGACAGTGAAAGAGAGACAAATTCTTACAAAATTCGTTCAGGGGCTGTGATGCAACCTGGATTGACCATATCTAGACCCACAGCTGATTGAGACATAAGGGTGGACACTCTTGGGGCTGAGAGGTTCGGTGAGGTTGGGTGAGCCAACGCAGACCCTTTCAAGTAATACTGCATGGTAGCCATACCATGGGTCCCAAATCTCCAGGTTCAAGGGCATCTTCCTACATCGAAAACAGGCATGAGAAACCCAGAAGATGGTACACCGTGTGATCGGGAAACGTTTCTAAAACGCACCTCATTTCTCATCTCCTTGGCTCGGGTTCGCCATTCCAGCCGATTTACTAGCCATCTTCCTCCTTGGAGAATCAGCACCTTTAACCTCCTTTTCCGTACAGGTTGCAATTTGTCCTGATGATGAACGGGAAGAGGGGGAACCAATGAGAGACTAGCTCTAGGTGTTGGGACAGGCACAGGTCACTCTATTTTCCCATCAGGAAGAAGAATTAAGCACAAGCGCAGCCTGCCCCCCAGAACCAGAAGAGGGCCTGAAGCAATCCTGCGCTTTTCCGGCCAGCTCCCAAAAAAGCGAGTTGAAAAATGGAGCTCAGGGGCACTGCAATTCACAAACCTGCAGAGTTTTAAATGATAACTCTCGTCCACAAATATATTAAGGGAAGGCAACGAAGAGGCTTTGAAAACAAGGCAGAATTGCAGGAAACAGATTTCAGGAGGTAGATTTGAATCGCCTTGAAAGCACAAGAAAAGCGGCAAAACGTGGACAATGATGCCCTTGGCCAAAAAGGGCGTATGCGTTTTTTCCTGAATATATTCAGGAAAAAACGCATACGCCCTTTTTGGCCAACCAAGCAACCTGGAAAGGCCAATCAGCGCTCCAAAGAAGTCTCGCTTCCCAGCGGGCAAAAGGGCCATGCGGAAAAAAGTGTCCAAACCAGAAATGCAGGACCGGCCATGGAGAAATGGGAGCCTTGCTACGCTGATGGGTGGGATGTAAATTGCCAACAGCCACTCTGGAGAAGTGTACGGTGTGTTCTGAAACATCTAAAAAACACAGCTTGGAGAGCATAGGGCACTTCCACTCATGGGCGTATAAATTGGGAAAACTAAAAATCAGCAAGACACAGGCACCCCAAAGTTTAGGGCTGCTCTGTTGACAAGAACCCCCACTTCATTACACCTTAAATATCCTAGGAAAGAGAAAACTGGATAAAGAACTTGTGGTCCTCAGGTACAATGGAATATCACTCAGCCATGAAATCAACGTCATAAGGCTAGAAGCAGCACGATGAGAGGATTTAGGTACGACGATTCTAAGTGAAATAAGTCACACAGAAAAAGACACTTATCATAAGATATCACTTATAGAGGGAATGTAAAAACCGCTACACTTGAACTGAATTGCAAAACAGAACAGAGTCACACATTTAGAAAACACACTATGGCTGCTGAATGGGAAAGGTGAGGTGGGGTGATGCATAAAACAAGCGTTTCAAATTAGCTGAGATACCGTTCCATAAACCCAATATGTAACAGACAAGACCTATTCCTTTTTCAGTGAACTGGACTCAACACCCCCTATTCACCGCACAAGAATATATCTGAGTAGTAAGAATCTTCAAACCTATGTATTGATATCTCTCTGTAAGTGAGTCAAGGGGGTGTAAAGCGCCATAAACACAGCCGTGAAAAGCAGCTAAACCCGATTATAAAAATAAATTACTTTTCAAAACCAGTGAAACAAAGACAGTGAAAGAGAGAGAAATTCTTACAAAATTCGTTCAGGGGCTGGGATGCAACCTGGATTGACCATATCTAGACCCACAGCTGATTGAGACATAAGGGTGGACACTCTTGGGGCTGAGAGGTTCGGTGAGGTTGGGTGAGCCAACGCAGACCCTTTCAAGTAATACTGCATGGTAGCCATCCCATGGGTCCCAAATCTCCAGGTTCAAGGGCATCTTCCTACATCGAAAACAGGCATGAGAAACCCAGAAGATGGTACACCGTGTGATCGGGAAAGGTTTCTAAAACGCACCTCATTTCTCATCTCCTTGGCTCGGGTTCGCCATTCCAGCCGATTTACTAGCCATCTCCCTCCTTGGAGAATCAGCACCTTTAACCTCCTGTTCCGTACAGGTTGCAATTTGTCCTGAGGATGAACGGGAAGAGGGGGAACCAATGAGAGACTAGCTCTAGGTGTTGGGACAGGCACAGGTCACTCTATTTTCCCATCAGGAAGAAGAATTAAGCACAAGCGCAGCCTGCCCCCCAGAACCAGAAGAGGGCCTGAAGCAATCCTGCGCTTTTGCGGCCAGCTCCCAAAAAAGCGAGTTGAAAAATGGAGCTCAGGGGCACTGCAATTCACAAACCTGCAGAGTTTTAAATGATAACTCTCGTCCATAAATATATTAAGGGTAGGCAACGAAGAGGCTTTGAAAACAAGGCAGAATTGCAGGAAACAGATTTCATGAGGTAGATTTGAATCGCCTTGAAAGCACATGAAAAGCGGCAAAACGTGGACAATGATGCCCTTGGCCAAAAAGGGCGTATGCGTTTTTTCCTGAATATATTCAGGAAAAAACGCATACGCCCTTTTTGGCCAACCAAGCAACCTGGAAAGGCCAATCAGCGCTCCAAAGAAGTCTCGCTTCCCAGCGGGCAAAAGGGCCATGCGGAAAAAAGTGTCCAAACCAGAAATGCAGGACCGGCCATGGAGAAATGGGAGCCTTGCTACACTGATGGCTGGGATGTAAATTGCCAACAGCCACTCTGGAGAAGTGTACGGTGTGTTCTGAAACATCTAAAAAACACAGCTTGGAGAGCATAGGGCACTTCCACTCATGGCCGTATAAATTGGGAAAACTAAAAATCAGCAAGACACAGGCACCCCAAAGTTTAGGGCTGCTCTGTTGACAAGAACCCCCACTTCATTACACCTTAAATATCCTAGGAGAGAGAAAAATGGATAAAGAAGTTGTGGTCCTCATGTACAATGGAATATCACTCAGCCATGAAATCAACTTCATAAGGCTAGAAGCAGCACGATGAGAGGATTTAGGTACGACGATTCTAAGTGAAATAAGTCACACAGAAAAAGACACTTATCATAAGATATCACTTCTAGAGGGAATGTAAAAACCGCTACACTTGAACTGAATTGCAAAACAGAACAGAGTCACACATTTAGAAAACACACTATGGCTGCTGAACGGGAAAGGTGAGGTGGGGTGATGCATAAAACAAGGGTTTCAAATTAGCTCAGATACCGTTCCATAAACCCAATATGTAAGAGACAAGACCTATTCCTTTTTCAGTGAACTGGACTCAACACCCCCTATTCACCGCACAAGAATATATCTGACTAGTAAGAATCTTCAAACCTATGTATTGATATCTCTCTGTAAGTGAGTCAAGGGGGTGTAAAGCGCCATAAACACAGCCGTGAAAAGCAGCTAAACCGCATTATAAAAATAAATAACTTTTCAAAACCAGTGAAACAAAGACAGTGAAAGAGAGACAAATTCTTACAAAATTCGTTCAGGGGCTGTGATGCAACCTGGATTGACCATATCTAGACCCACAGCTGATTGAGACATAAGGGTGGACACTCTTGGGGCTGAGAGGTTCGGTGAGGTTGGGTGAGCCAACGCAGACCCTTTCAAGTAATACTGCATGGTAGCCATCCCATGGGTCCCAAATCTCCAGGTTCAAGGGCATCTTCCTACATCGAAAACAGGCATGAGAAACCCAGAAGATGGTACACCGTGTGATCGGGAAAGGTTTCTAAAACGCACCTCATTTCTCATCTCCTTGGCTCGGGTTCGCCATTCCAGCCGATTTACTAGCCATCTTCCTCCTTGGAGAATCAGCACCTTTAACCTCCTGTTCCGTACAGGTTGCAATTTGTCCTGATGATGAACGGGAAGAGGGGGAACCAATGAGAGACTAGCTCTAGGTGTTGGGACAGGCACAGGTCACTCTATTTTCCCATCAGGAAGAAGAATTAAGCACAAGCGCAGCCTGCCCCCCAGAACCAGAAGAGGGCCTGAAGCAATCCTGCGCTTTTCCGGCCAGCTCCCAAAAAAGCGAGTTGAAAAATGGAGCTCAGGGGCACTGCAATTCACAAACCTGCAGAGTTTTAAATGATAACTCTCGTCCACAAATATATTAAGGGAAGGCAACGAAGAGGCTTTGAAAACAAGGCAGAATTGCAGGAAACAGATTTCAGGAGGTAGATTTGAATCGCCTTGAAAGCACAAGAAAAGCGGCAAAACGTGGACAATGATGCCCTTGGCCAAAAAGGGCGTATGCGTTTTTTCCTGAATATATTCAGGAAAAAACGCATACGCCCTTTTTGGCCAACCAAGCAACCTGGAAAGGCCAATCAGCGCTCCAAAGAAGTCTCGCTTCCCAGCGGGCAAAAGGGCCATGCGGAAAAAAGTGTCCAAACCAGAAATGCAGGACCGGCCATGGAGAAATGGGAGCCTTGCTACGCTGATGGGTGGGATGTAAATTGCCAACAGCCACTCTGGAGAAGTGTACGGTGTGTTCTGAAACATCTAAAAAACACAGCTTGGAGAGCATAGGGCACTTCCACTCATGGGCGTATAAATTGGGAAAACTAAAAAGCAGCAAGACACAGGCACCCCAAAGTTTAGGGCTGCTCTGTTGACAAGAACCCCCACTTCATTACACCTTAAATATCCTAGGAAAGAGAAAACTGGATAAAGAAGTTGTGGTCCTCAGGTACAATGGAATATCACTCAGCCATGAAATCAACGTCATAAGGCTAGAAGCAGCACGATGAGAGGATTTAGGTACGACAATTCTAAGTGAAATAAGTCACACAGAAAAAGACACTTATCATAAGATATCACTTATAGAGGGAATGTAAAAACCGCTACACTTGAACTGAATTGCAAAACAGAACAGAGTCACACATTTAGAAAACACACTATGGCTGCTGAATGGGAAAGGTGAGGTGGGGTGATGCATAAAACAAGGGTTTCAAATTAGCTGAGATACCGTTCCATAAACCCAATATGTAACAGACAAGACCTATTCCTTTTTCAGTGAACTGGACTCAACACCCCCTATTCACCGCACAAGAATATATCTGAGTAGTAAGAATCTTCAAACCTATGTATTGATATCTCTCTGTAAGTGAGTCAAGGGGGTGTAAAGCGCCATAAACACAGCCGTGAAAAGCAGCTAAACCCGATTATAAAAATAAATTATTTTCAAAACCAGTGAAACAAAGACAGTGAAAGAGAGAGAAATTCTTACAAAATTCGTTCAGGGGCTGGGATGCAACCTGGATTGACCATATCTAGACCCACAGCTGATTGAGACATAAGGGTGGACACTCTTGTGGCTGAGAGGTTCGGTGAGGTTGGGTGAGCCAACGCAGACCCTTTCAAGTAATACTGCATGGTAGCCATCCCATGGGTCCCAAATCTCCAGGTTCAAGGGCATCTTCCTACATCGAAAACAGGCATGAGAAACCCAGAAGATGGTACACCGTGTGATCGGGAAAGGTTTCTAAAACGCACCTCATTTCTCATCTCCTTGGCTCGGGTTCGCCATTCCAGCCGATTTACTAGCCATCTCCCTCCTTGGAGAATCAGCACCTTTAACCTCCTGTTCCGTACAGGTTGCAATTTGTCCTGATGATGAACGGGAAGAGGGGGAACCAATGAGAGACTAGCTCTAGGTGTTGGGACAGGCACAGGTCACTCTATTTTCCCATCAGGAAGAAGAATTAAGCACAAGCGCAGCCTGCCCCCCAGAACCAGAAGAGGGCCTGAAGCAATCCTGCGCTTTTGCGGCCAGCTCCCAAAAAAGCGAGTTGAAAAATGGAGCTCAAGGGCACTGCAATTCACAAACCTGCAGAGTTTTAAATGATAACTCTCGTCCATAAATATATTAAGGGAAGGCAACGAAGAGGCTTTGAAAACAAGGCAGAATTGCAGGAAACAGATTTCATGAGGTAGATTTGAATCGCCTTGAAAGCACATGAAAAGCGGCAAAACGTGGACAATGATGCCCTTGGCCAAAAAGGGCGTATGCGTTTTTTCCTGAATATATTCAGGAAAAAACGCATACGCCCTTTTTGGCCAACCAAGCAACCTGGAAAGGCAAATCAGCGCTCCAAAGAAGTCTGGCTTCCCAGCGGGCAAAAGGGCCATGCGGAAAAAAGTGTCCAAACCAGAAATGCAGGACCGGCCATGGAGAAATGGGAGCCTTGCTACGCTGATGGGTGGGATGTAAATTGCCAACAGCCACTCTGGAGAAGTGTACGGTGTGTTCTGAAACATCTAAAAAACACAGCTTGGAGAGCATAGGGCACTTCCACTCATGGCCTTATAAATTGGGAAAACTAAAAAGCAGCAAGACACAGGCACCCCAAAGTTTAGGGCTGCTCTGTTGACAAGAACCCCCACTTCATTACACCTTAAATATCCTAGGAGAGAGAAAAATGGATAAAGAAGTTGTGGTCCTCATGTACAATGGAATATCACTCAGCCATGAAATCAACTTCATAAGGCTAGAAGCAGCACGATGAGAGGATTTAGGTACGACGATTCTAAGTGAAATAAGTCACACAGAAGAAGACACTTATCATAAGATATCACTTCTAGAGGGAATGTAAAAACCGCTACACTTGAACTGAATTGCAAAACAGAACAGAGTCACACATTTAGAAAACACACTATGGCTGCTGAACGGGAAAGGTGAGGTGGGGTGATGCATAAAACAAGGGTTTCAAATTAGCTCAGATACCGTTCCATAAACCCAATATGTAACAGACAAGACCTATTGCTTTTTCAGTGAACTGGACTCAACACCCCCTATTCACCGCACAAGAATATATCTGAGTAGTAAGAATCTTCAAACCTATGTATTGATATCTCTCTGTAAGTGAGTCAAGGGGGTGTAAAGCGCCATAAACACAGCCGTGAAAAGCAGCTAAACCCCATTATAAAAATAAATTACTTTTCAAAACCCGTGAAACAAAGACAGTGAAAGAGAGAGAAATTCTTAAAAAATTCGTTCAGGGGCTGTGATGCAACCTGGATTGACCATATCTAGACCCACAGCTGATTGAGACATAAGGGTGGACACTCTTGGGGCTGAGAGGTACGGTGAGGTTGGGTGAGCCAACGCAGACCCTTTCAAGTAATACTGCATGGTAGCCATCCCATGGGTCCCAAATCTCCAGGTTCAAGGGCATCTTCCTACATCGACAACAGGCATGAGAAACCCAGAAGATGGTACACCGTGTGATCGGGAAAGGTTTTTAAACGCACCTCATTTCTCATCTCCTTGGCTCGGGTTCGCCATTCCAGCCGATTTACTAGCCATCTCCCTCCTTGGAGAATCAGCACCTTTAACCTCCTGTTCCGTACAGGTTGCAATTTGTCCTGAGGATGAACGGGAAGAGGGGGAACCAATGAGAGACTAGCTCTAGGTGTTGGGACAGGCACAGGTCACTCTATTTTCCCATCAGGAAAAAGAATTAAGGACAAGCGCAGCCTGCCCCCCAGAACCAGAAGAGGGCCTGAAGCAATCCTGTGCTTTTGCGGCCAGCTCCCAAAAAAGCGAGTTGAAAAATGGAGCTCAGGGGCACTGCAATTCACAAATCTGCAGAGTTTTAAATGATAACTCTCGTCCACAAATATATTAAGGGAAGGCAACGAAGAGGCTTTGAAAACAAGGCAGAATTGCAGGAAACAGATTTCAGGAGGTAGATTTGAATCGCCTTGAAAGCACATGAAAAGCGGCAAAACGTGGACAATGATGCCCTTGGCCAAAAAGGGCGTATGCGTTTTTTCCTGAATATATTCAGGAAAAAACGCATACGCCCTTTTTGGCCAACCAAGCAACCTGGAAAGGCAAATCAGCGCTCCAAAGAAGTCTGGCTTCCCAGCGGGCAAAAGGGCCATGCGGAAAAAAGTGTCCAAACCAGAAATGCAGGACCGGCCATGGAGAAATGGGAGCCTTGCTACGCTGATGGGTGGGATGTAAATTGCCAACAGCCACTCTGGAGAAGTGTACGGTGTGTTCTGAAACATCTAAAAAACACAGCTTGGAGAGCATAGGGCACTTCCACTCATGGCCGTATAAATTGGGAAAACTAAAAAGCAGCAAGACACAGGCACCCCAAAGTTTAGGGCTGCTCTGTTGACAAGAACCCCCACTTCATTACACCTTAAATATCCTAGGAGAGAGAAAAATGGATAAAGAAGTTGTGGTCCTCATGTACAATGGGATATCAGTCAGCCATGAAATCAACTTCATAAGGCTAGAAGCAGCACGATGAGAGGATTTAGGTACGACGATTCTAAGTGAAATAAGTCACACAGAAGAAGACACTTATCATAAGATATCACTTCTAGAGGGAATGTAAAAACCGCTACACTTGAACTGAATTGCAAAACAGAACAGAGTCACACATTTAGAAAACACACTATGGCTGCTGAACGGGAAAGGTGAGGTGGGGTGATGCATAAAACAAGGGTTTCAAATTAGCTCAGATACCGTTCCATAAACCCAATATGTAACAGACAAGACCTATTGCTTTTTCAGTGAACTGGACTCAACACCCCCTATTCACCGCACAAGAATATATCTGAGTAGTAAGAATCTTCAAACCTATGTATTGATATCTCTCTGTAAGTGAGTCAAGGGGGTGTAAAGCGCCATAAACACAGCCGTGAAAAGCAGCTAAACCCCATTATAAAAATAAATTACTTTTCAAAACCAGTGAAACAAAGACAGTGAAAGAGAGAGAAATTCTTAAAAAATTCGTTCAGGGGCTGTGATGCAACCTGGATTGACCATATCTAGACCCACAGCTGATTGAGACATAAGGGTGGACACTCTTGGGGCTGAGAGGTACGGTGAGGTTGGGTGAGCCAACGCAGACCCTTTCAAGTAATACTGCATGGTAGCCATCCCATGGGTCCCAAATCTCCAGGTTCAAGGGCATCTTCCTACATCGACAACAGGCATGAGAAACCCAGAAGATGGTACACCGTGTGATCGGGAAAGGTTTCTAAAACGCACCTCATTTCTCATCTCCTTGGCTCGGGTTCGCCATTCCAGCCGATTTACTAGCCATCTCCCTCCTTGGAGAATCAACACCTTTAACCTCCTGTTCCGTACGGGTTGCAATTTGTCCTGATGATGAACGGGAAGAGGGGGAACCAATGAGAGACTAGCTCTAGGTGTTGGGACAGGCACAGGTCACTCTATTTTCCCATCAGGAAGAAGAATTAAGCACAAGCGCAGCCTGCCCCCCAGAACCAGAAGAGGGCCTGAAGCAATCCTGCGCTTTTGCGGCCAGCTCCCAAAAAAGCGAGTTGAAAAATGGAGCTCAGGGGCACTGCAATTCACAAACCTGCAGAGTTTTAAATGATAACTCTCGTCCACAAATATATTAAGGGAAGGCAACGAAGAGGCTTTGATAACAAGGCAGAATTGCAGGAAACAGATTTCAAGAGGTAGATTTGAATCGCCTTGAAAGCACATGAAAAGCGGCAAAACGTGGACAATGATGCCCTTGGCCAAAAAGGGCGTATGCGTTTTTTCCTGAATATATTCAGGAAAAAACGCATACGCCCTTTTTGGCCAACCAAGCAACCTGGAAAGGCAAATCAGCGCTCCAAAGAAGTCTGGCTTCCCAGCGGGCAAAAGGGCCATGCGGAAAAAAGTGTCCAAACCAGAAATGCAGGACCGGCCATGGAGAAATGGGAGCCTTGCTACGCTGATGGGTGGGATGTAAATTGCCAACAGCCACTCTGGAGAAGTGTACAGTGTGTTCTGAAACATCTAAAAAACACAGCTTGGAGAGCATAGGGCACTTCCACTCATGGGCGTATAAATTGGGAAAATTAAAAATCAGCAAGACACAGGTACCCCAAAGTTTAGGGCTGCTCTGTTGACAAGAACCCCCACTTCATTACACCTTAAATACCTAGGAGAGAGAAAAATGGATAAAGAAGTTGTGGTCCTCATGTACAATGGAAAATCACTCAGCCATGAAATCAACGTCATAAGGCTAGAAGCAGCACGATGAGAGGATTTAGGTACGACGATTCTAAGTGAAATAAGTCACACAGAAAAAGACACTTATCATAAGATATCACTTATAGAGGGAATGTAAAAACCGCTACACTTGAACTGAATTGCAAAACAGAACAGAGTCACACATTTAGAAAACACACTATGGCTGCTGAACGGGAAAGGTGAGGTGGGGTGATGCATAAAACAAGGGTTTCAAATTAGCTGAGATACCGTTCCATAAACCCAATATGTAACAGACAAGACCTACTCCTTTTTCAGTGAACTGGACTCAACACCCCCTATTCACCGCACAAGAATATATCTGAGTAGTAAGAATCTTCAAACCTATGTATTGATATCTCTCTGTAAGTGAGTCAAGGGGGTGTAAAGCGCCATAAACACAGCCGTGAAAAGCAGCTAAACCGCATTATAAAAATAAATAACTTTTCAAAACCAGTGAAACAAAGACAGTGAAAGAGAGAGAAATTCTTACAAAATTCGTTCAGGGGCTGGGATGCAACCTGGATTGACCATATCTAGACCCACAGCTGATTGAGACATAAGGGTGGACACTCTTGGGGCTGAGAGGTTCGGTGAGGTTGGGTGAGCCAACGCAGACCCTTTCAAGTAATACTGCATGGTAGCCATCCCATGGGTCCCAAATCTCCAGGTTCAAGGGCATCTTCCTACATCGAAAACAGGCATGAGAAACCCAGAAGATGGTACACCGTGTGATCGGGAAAGGTTTCTAAAACGCACCTCATTTCTCATCTCCTTGGCTCGGGTTCGCCATTCCAGCCGATTTACTAGCCATCTCCCTCCTTGGAGAATCAGCACCTTTAACCTCCTGTTCCGTACAGGTTGCAATTTGTCCTGATGATGAACGGGAAGAGGGGGAACCAATGAGAGACTAGCTCTAGGTGTTGGGACAGGCACAGGTCACTCTATTTTCCCATCAGGAAGAAGAATTAAGCACAAGCGCAGCCTGCCCCCCAAAAACAGAAGAGGGCCTGAAGCAATCCTGCGCTTTTGCGGCCAGCTCCCAAAAAAGCGAGTTGAAAAATGGAGCTCAGGGGCACTGCAATTCACAAACCTGCAGAGTTTTAAATGATAACTCTCGTCCACAAATATATTAAGGGAAGGCAACGAAGAGGCTTTGAAAACAAGGCAGAATTGCAGGAAACAGATTTCAGGAGGTAGATTTGAATCGCCTTGAAAGCACATGAAAAGCGGCAAAACGTGGACAATGATGCCCTTGGCCAAAAAGGGCGTATGCGTTTTTTCCTGAATATATTCAGGAAAAAACGCATACGCCCTTTTTGGCCAACCAAGCAACCTGGAAAGGCAAATCAGCGCTCCAAAGAAGTCTGGCTTCCCAGCGGGCAAAAGGGCCATGCGGAAAAAAGTGTCCAAACCAGAAATGCAGGACCGGCCATGGAGAAATGGGAGCCTTGCTACGCTGATGGGTGGGATGTAAATTGCCAACAGCCACTCTGGAGAAGTGTACGGTGTGTTCTGAAACATCTAAAAAACACAGCTTGGAGAGCATAGGGCACTTCCACTCATGGCCGTATAAATTGGGAAAACTAAAAAGCAGCAAGACACAGGCACCCCAAAGTTTAGGGCTGCTCTGTTGACAAGAACCCCCACTTCATTACACCTTAAATATCCTAGGAGAGAGAAAAATGGATAAAGAAGTTGTGGTCCTCATGTACAATGGAATATCACTCAGCCATGAAATCAACTTCATAAGGCTAGAAGCAGCACGATGAGAGGATTTAGGTACGACGATTCTAAGTGAAATAAGTCACACAGAAAAAGACACTTATCATAAGATATCACTTCTAGAGGGAATGTAAAAACCGCTACACTTGAAATGAATTGCAAAACAGAACAGAGTCACACATTTAGAAAACACACTATGGCTGCTGAACGGGAAAGGTGAGGTGGGGTGATGCATAAAACAAGGGTTTCAAATTAGCTCAGATACCGTTCCATAAACCCAATATGTAACAGACAAGACCTATTGCTTTTTCAGTGAACTGGACTCAACACCCCCTATTCACCGCACAAGAATATATCTGAGTAGTAAGAATCTTCAAACCTATGTATTGATATCTCTCTGTAAGTGAGTCAAGGGGGTGTAAAGCGCCATAAACACAGCCGTGAAAAGCAGCTAAACCCCATTATAAAAATAAATTACTTTTCAAAACCCGTGAAACAAAGACAGTGAAAGAGAGGGAAATTCTTACAAAATTCGTTCAGGGGCTGTGATGTACCCTGGATTGACCATATCTAGACACACAGCTGATTGAGACATAACGGTGGACTCTCTTGGGGCTGAGAGGTTCGGTGAGGTTGGGTGAGCCAACGCAGACACTTTCAAATAATACTGCATGGTAGCCATCCCATGGGTCCCAAATCTCCAGGTTCAAGGGCATCTTCCTACATCGACAACACGCATGAGAAACCCAGAAGATGGTACACCGTGTGATCGGGAAAGGTTTCTAAAACGCACCTCATTTCTCATCTCCTTGGCTCGGGTTCGCCATTCCAGCCGATTTACTAGCCATCTCCCTCCTTGGAGAATCAGCACCTTTAACCTCCTGTTCCGTACAGGTTGCAATTTGTCCTGAGGATGAACGGGAAGAGGGGGAACCAATGAGAGACTAGCTCTAGGTGTTTGGACAGGCACAGGTCACTCTATTTTCCCATCAGGAAGAAGAATTAAGGACAAGCGCAGCCTGCCCCCCAGAACCAGAAGAGGGCCTGAAGCAATCCTGCGCTTTTGCGGCCAGCTCCCAAAAAAGCGAGTTGAAAAATGGAGCTCAGGGGCACTGCAATTCACAAATCTGCAGAGTTTTAAATGATAACTCTCGTCCACAAATATATTAAGGGAAGGCAACGAAGAGGCTTTGAAAACAAGGCAGAATTGCAGGAAACAGATTTCAGGAGGTAGATTTGAATCGCCTTGAAAGCACATGAAAAGCGGCAAAACGTGGACAATGATGCCCTTGGCCAAAAAGGGCGTATGCGTTTTTTCCTGAATATATTCAGGAAAAAACGCATACGCCCTTTTTGGCCAACCAAGCAACCTGGAAAGGCAAATCAGCGCTCCAAAGAAGTCTCGCTTCCCAGCGGGCAAAAGGGCCATGCGGAAAAAAGTGTCCAAACCAGAAATGCAGGACCGGCCATGGAGAAATGGGAGCCTTGCTACGCTGATGGGTGGGATGTAAATTGCCAACAGCCACTCTGGAGAAGTGTACGGTGTGTTCTGAAACATCTAAAAAACACAGCTTGGAGAGCATAGGGCACTTCCACTCATGGCCGTATAAATTGGGAAAACTAAAAAGCAGCAAGACACAGGCACCCCAAAGTTTAGGGCTGCTCTGTTGACAAGAACCCCCACTTCATTACACCTTAAATATCCTAGGAGAGAGAAAAATGGATAAAGAAGTTGTGGTCCTCATGTACAATGGAATATCACTCAGCCATGAAATCAACTTCATAAGGCTAGAAGCAGCACGATGAGAGGATTTAGGTACGACGATTCTAAGTGAAATAAGTCACACAGAAGAAGACACTTATCATAAGATATCACTTCTAGAGGGAATGTAAAAACCGCTACACTTGAACTGAATTGCAAAACAGAACAGAGTCACACATTTAGAAAACACACTATGGCTGCTGAACGGGAAAGGTGAGGTGGGGTGATGCATAAAACAAGGGTTTCAAATTAGCTCAGATACCGTTCCATAAACCCAATATGTAAGAGACAAGACCTATTCCTTTTTCAGTGAACTGGACTCAACACCCCCTATTCACCGCACAAGAATATATCTGAGTAGTAAGAATCTTCAAACCTATGTATTGATATCTCTCTGTAAGTGAGTCAAGGGGGTGTAAAGCGCCATAAACACAGCCGTGAAAAGCAGCTAAACCCCATTATAAAAATAAATTACTTTTCAAAACCAGTGAAACAAAGACAGTGAAAGAGAGAGAAATTCTTACAAAATTCGTTCAGGGGCTGTGATGCAACCTGGATTGACCATATCTAGACCCACAGCTGATTGAGACATAAGGGTGGACACTCTTGGGGCTGAGAGGTACGGTGAGGTTGGGTGAGCCAACGCAGACCCTTTCAAGTAATACTGCATGGTAGCCATCCCATGGGTCCCAAATCTCCAGGTTCAAGGGCATCTTCCTACATCGACAACAGGCATGAGAAACCCAGAAGATGGTACACCGTGTGATCGGGAAAGGTTTCTAAAACGCACCTCATTTCTCATCTCCTTGGCTCGGGTTCGCCATTCCAGCCGATTTACTAGCCATCTCCCTCCTTGGAGAATCAACACCTTTAACCTCCTGTTCCGTACGGGTTGCAATTTGTCCTGATGATGAACGGGAAGAGGGGGAACCAATGAGAGACTAGCTCTAGGTGTTGGGACAGGCACAGGTCACTCTATTTTCCCATCAGGAAGAAGAATTAAGCACAAGCGCAGCCTGCCCCCCAGAACCAGAAGAGGGCCTGAAGCAATCCTGCGCTTTTGCGGCCAGCTCCCAAAAAAGCGAGTTGAAAAATGGAGCTCAGGGGCACTGCAATTCACAAACCTGCAGAGTTTTAAATGATACCTCTCGCCCACAAATATATTAAGGGAAGGCAACGAAGAGGCTTTGAAAGCAAGGCAGAATTGCAGGAAACAGATTTCAGGAGGTAGATTTGAATCGCCTTGAAAGCACATGAAAAGCGGCAAAACGTGGACAATGATGCCCTTGGCCAAAAAGGGCGTATGCGTTTTTTCCTGAATATATTCAGGAAAAAACGCATACGCCCTTTTTGGCCAACCAAGCAACCTGGAAAGGCAAATCAGCGCTCCAAAGAAGTCTGGCTTCCCAGCGGGCAAAAGGGCCATGCGGAAAAAAGTGTCCAAACCAGAAATGCAGGACCGGCCATGGAGAAATGGGAGCCTTGCTACGCTGATGGGTGGGATGTAAATTGCCAACAGCCACTCTGGAGAAGTGTACAGTGTGTTCTGAAACATCTAAAAAACACAGCTTGGAGAGCATAGGGCACTTCCACTCATGGGCGTATAAATTGGGAAAACTAAAAATCAGCAAGACACAGGTAACCCAAAGTTTAGGGCTGCTCTGTTGACAAGAACCCCCACTTCATTACACCTTAAATACCTAGGAGAGAGAAAAATGGATAAAGAAGTTGTGGTCCTCATGTACAATGGAATATCACTCAGCCATGAAATCAACTTCATAAGGCTAGAAGCAGCACGATGAGAGGATTTAGGTACGACGATTCTAAGTGAAATAAGTCACACAGAAAAAGACACTTATCATAAGATATCACTTCTAGAGGGAATGTAAAAACCGCTACACTTGAAATGAATTGCAAAACAGAACAGAGTCACACATTTAGAAAACACACTATGGCTGCTGAACGGGAAAGGTGAGGTGGGGTGATGCATAAAACAAGGGTTTCAAATTAGCTCAGATACCGTTCCATAAACCCAATATGTAACAGACAAGACCTATTGCTTTTTCAGTGAACTGGACTCAACACCCCCTATTCACCGCACAAGAATATATCTGAGTAGTAAGAATCTTCAAACCTATGTATTGATATCTCTCTGTAAGTGAGTCAAGGGGGTGTAAAGCGCCATAAACACAGCCGTGAAAAGCAGCTAAACCCCATTATAAAAATAAATTACTTTTCAAAACCAGTGAAACAAAGACAGTGAAAGAGAGGGAAATTCTTACAAAATTCGTTCAGGGGCTGTGATGTACCCTGGATTGACCATATCTAGACACACAGCTGATTGAGACATAAGGGTGGACACTCTTGGGGCTGAGAGGTTCGGTGAGGTTGGGTGAGCCAACGCAGACCCTTTCAAATAATACTGCATGGTAGCCATCCCATGGGTCCCAAATCTCCAGGTTCAAGGGCATCTTCCTACATCGACAACACGCATGAGAAACCCAGAAGATGGTACACCGTGTGATCGGGAAAGGTTTCTAAAACGCACCTCATTTCTCATCTCCTTGGCTCGGGTTCGCCATTCCAGCCGATTTACTAGCCATCTCCCTCCTTGGAGAATCAGCACCTTTAACCTCCTGTTCCGTACAGGTTGCAATTTGTCCTGAGGATGAACGGGAAGAGGGGGAACCAATGAGAGACTAGCTCTAGGTGTTGGGACAGGCACAGGTCACTCTATTTTCCCATCAGGAAGAAGAATTAAGGACAAGCGCAGCCTGCCCCACAGAACCAGAAGAGGGCCTGAAGCAATCCTGCGCTTTTGCGGCCAGCTCCCAAAAAAGCGAGTTGAAAAATGGAGCTCAGGGGCACTGCAATTCACAAATCTGCAGAGTTTTAAATGATAACTCTCGTCCACAAATATATTAAGGGAAGGCAACGAAGAGGCTTTGAAAACAAGGCAGAATTGCAGGAAACAGATTTCAGGAGGTAGATTTGAATCGCCTTGAAAGCACATGAAAAGCGGCAAAACGTGGACAATGATGCCCTTGGCCAAAAAGGGCGTATGCGTTTTTTCCTGAATATATTCAGGAAAAAACGCATACGCCCTTTTTGGCCAACCAAGCAACCTGGAAAGGCAAATCAGCGCTCCAAAGAAGTCTCGCTTCCCAGCGGGCAAAAGGGCCATGCGGAAAAAAGTGTCCAAACCAGAAATGCAGGACCGGCCATGGAGAAATGGGAGCCTTGCTACGCTGATGGGTGGGATGTAAATTGCCAACAGCCACTCTGGAGAAGTGTACGGTGTGTTCTGAAACATCTAAAAAACACAGCTTGGAGAGCATAGGGCACTTCCACTCATGGCCGTATAAATTGGGAAAACTAAAAAGCAGCAAGACACAGGCACCCCAAAGTTTAGGGCTGCTCTGTTGACAAGAACCCCCACTTCATTACACCTTAAATATCCTAGGAGAGAGAAAAATGGATAAAGAAGTTGTGGTCCTCATGTACAATGGAATATCACTCAGCCATGAAATCAACTTCATAAGGCTAGAAGCAGCACGATGAGAGGATTTAGGTACGACGATTCTAAGTGAAATAAGTCACACAGAAGAAGACACTTATCATAAGATATCACTTCTAGAGGGAATGTAAAAACCGCTACACTTGAACTGAATTGCAAAACAGAACAGAGTCACACATTTAGAAAACACACTATGGCTGCTGAACGGGAAAGGTGAGGTGGGGTGATGCATAAAACAAGGGTTTCAAATTAGCTCAGATACCGTTCCATAAACCCAATATGTAAGAGACAAGACCTATTCCTTTTTCAGTGAACTGGACTCAACACCCCCTATTCACCGCACAAGAATATATCTGAGTAGTAAGAATCTTCAAACCTATGTATTGATATCTCTCTGTAAGTGAGTCAAGGGGGTGTAAAGCGCCATAAACACAGCCGTGAAAAGCAGCTAAACCCCATTATAAAAATAAATTACTTTTCAAAACCAGTGAAACAAAGACAGTGAAAGAGAGAGAAATTCTTACAAAATTCGTTCAGGGGCTGTGATGCAACCTGGATTGACCATATCTAGACCCACAGCTGATTGAGACATAAGGGTGGACACTCTTGGGGCTGAGAGGTACGGTGAGGTTGGGTGAGCCAACGCAGACCCTTTCAAGTAATACTGCATGGTAGCCATCCCATGGGTCCCAAATCTCCAGGTTCAAGGGCATCTTCCTACATCGACAACAGGCATGAGAAACCCAGAAGATGGTACACCGTGTGATCGGGAAAGGTTTCTAAAACGCACCTCATTTCTCATCTCCTTGGCTCGGGTTCGCCATTCCAGCCGATTTACTAGCCATCTCCCTCCTTGGAGAATCAACACCTTTAACCTCCTGTTCCGTACGGGTTGCAATTTGTCCTGAGGATGAACGGGAAGAGGGGGAACCAATGAGAGACTAGCTCTAGGTGTTGGGACAGGCACAGGTCACTCTATTTTCCCATCAGGAAGAAGAATTAAGGACAAGCGCAGCCTGCCCCCCAGAACCAGAAGAGGGCCTGAAGCAATCCTGCGCTTTTGCGGCCAGCTCCCAAAAAAGCGAGTTGAAAAATGGAGCTGAGGGGCACTGCAATTCACAAATCTGCAGAGTTTTAAATGATAACTCTCGTCCACAAATATATTAAGGGAAGGCAACGAAGAGGCTTTGAAAACAAGGCAGAATTGCAGGAAACAGATTTCAGGAGGTAGATTTGAATCGCCTTGAAAGCACATGAAAAGCGGCAAAACGTGGACAATGATGCCCTTGGCCAAAAAGGGCGTATGCGTTTTTTCCTGAATATATTCAGGAAAAAACGCATACGCCCTTTTTGGCCAACCAAGCAACCTGGAAAGGCAAATCAGCGCTCCAAAGAAGTCTCGCTTCCCAGCGGGCACAAGGGCCATGCGGAAAAAAGTGTCCAAACCAGAAATGCAGGACCGGCCATGGAGAAATGGGAGCCTTGCTACGCTGATGGGTGGGATGTAAATTGCCAACAGCCACTCTGGAGAAGTGTACGGTGTGTTCTGAAACATCTAAAAAACACAGCTTGGAGAGCATAGGGCACTTCCACTCATGGCCGTATAAATTGGGAAAACTAAAAAGCAGCAAGACACAGGCACCCCAAAGTTTAGGGCTGCTCTGTTGACAAGAACCCCCACTTCATTACACCTTAAATATCCTAGGAGAGAGAAAAATGGATAAAGAAGTTGTGGTCCTCATGTACAATGGAATATCACTCAGCCATGAAATCAACTTCATAAGGCTAGAAGCAGCACGATGAGAGGATTTAGGTACGACGATTCTAAGTGAAATAAGTCACACAGAAGAAGACACTTATCATAAGATATCACTTCTAGAGGGAATGTAAAAACCGCTACACTTGAACTGAATTGCAAAACAGAACAGAGTCACACATTTAGAAAACACACTACGGCTGCTGAACGGGAAAGGTGAGGTGGGGTGATGCATAAAACAAGGGTTTCAAATTAGCTCAGATACCGTTCCATAAACCCAATATGTAAGAGACAAGACCTATTCCTTTTTCAGTGAACTGGACTCAACACCCCCTATTCACCGCACAAGAATATATCTGAGTAGTAAGAATCTTCAAACCTATGTATTGATATCTCTCTGTAAGTGAGTCAAGGGGGTGTAAAGCGCCATAAACACAGCCGTGAAAAGCAGCTAAACCCCATTATAAAAATAAATTACTTTTCAAAACCAGTGAAACAAAGACAGTGAAAGAGAGAGAAATTCTTACAAAATTCGTTCAGGGGCTGTGATGCAACCTGGATTTACCATATCTAGACCCACAGCTGATTGAGACATAAGGGTGGACACTCTTGGGGCTGAGAGGTACGGTGAGGTTGGGTGAGCCAACGCAGACCCTTTCAAGTAATACTGCATGGTAGCCATCCCATGGGTCCCAAATCTCCAGGTTCAAGGGCATCTTCCTACATCGACAACAGGCATGAGAAACCCAGAAGATGGTACACCGTGTGATCGGGAAAGGTTTCTAAAACGCACCTCATTTCTCATCTCCTTGGCTCGGGTTCGCCATTCCAGCCGATTTACTAGCCATCTCCCTCCTTGGAGAATCAACACCTTTAACCTCCTGTTCCGTACGGGTTGCAATTTGTCCTGATGATGAACGGGAAGAGGGGGAACCAATGAGAGACTAGCTCTAGGTGTTGGGACAGGCACAGGTCACTCTATTTTCCCATCAGGAAGAAGAATTAAGCACAAGCGCAGCCTGCCCCCCAGAACCAGAAGAGGGCCTGAAGCAATCCTGCGCTTTTGCGGCCAGCTCCCAAAAAAGCGAGTTGAAAAATGGAGCTCAGGGGCACTGCAATTCACAAACCTGCAGAGTTTTAAATGATAACTCTCGTCCACAAATATATTAAGGGAAGGCAACGAAGAGGCTTTGATAACAAGGCAGAATTGCAGGAAACAGATTTCAGGAGGTAGATTTGAATCGCCTTGAAAGCACATGAAAAGCGGCAAAACGTGGACAATGATGCCCTTGGCCAAAAAGGGCGTATGCGTTTTTTCCTGAAAATATTCAGGAAAAAACGCATACGCCCTTTTTGGCCAACCAAGCAACCTGGAAAGGCCAATCAGCGCTCCAAAGAAGTCTGGCTTCCCAGCGGGCAAAAGGGCCATGCGGAAAAAAGTGTCCAAACCAGAAATGCAGGACCGGCCATGGAGAAATGGGAGCCTTGCTACGCTGATGGGTGGGATGTAAATTGCCAACAGCCACTCTGGAGAAGTGTACGGTGTGTTCTGAAACATCTAAAAAACACAGCTTGGACAGCATAGGGCACTTCCACTCATGGGCGTATAAATTGGGAAAACTAAAAATCAGCAAGACACAGGCACCCCAAAGTTTAGGGCTGCTCTGTTGACAAGAACCCCCACTTCATTACACCTTAAATATCCTAGGAAAGAGAAAACTGGATAAAGAAGTTGTGGTCCTCAGGTACAATGGAATATCACTCAGCCATGAAATCAACGTCATAAGGCTAGAAGCAGCACGATGAGAGGATTTAGGTACAACGATTCTAAGTGAAATAAGTCACACAGAAAAAGACACTTATCATAAGATATCACTTATAGAGGGAATGTAAAAACCGCTACACTTGAACTGAATTGCAAAACAGAACAGAGTCACACATTTAGAAAACACACTATGGCTGCTGAACGGGAAAGGTGAGGTGGGGTGATGCATAAAACAAGGGTTTCAAATTAGCTCAGATACCGTTCCATAAACCCAATATGTAACAGACAAGACCTATTCCTTTTTCAGTGAACTGGACTCAACACCCCCTATTCACCGCACAAGAATATATCTGAGTAGTAAGAATCTTCAAACCTATGTATTGATATCTCTCTGTAAGTGAGTCAAGGGGGTGTAAAGCGCCATAAACACAGCCGTGAAAAGCAGCTAAACCGCATTATAAAAATAAATAACTTTTCAAAACCAGTGAAACAAAGACAGTGAAAGAGAGAGAAATTCTTACAAAATTCGTTCAGGGGCTGGGATGCAACCTGGATTGACCATATCTAGACCCACAGCTGATTGAGACATAAGGGTGGACACTCTTGGGGCTGAGAGGTTCGGTGAGGTTGGGTGAGCCAACGCAGACCCTTTCAAGTAATACTGCATGGTAGCCATCCCATGGGTCCCAAATCTCCAGGTTCAAGGGCATCTTCCTACATCGACAACAGGCATGAGAAACCCAGAAGATGGTACACCGTGTGATCGGGAAAGGTTTCTAAAACGCACCTCATTTCTCATCTCCTTGGCTCGGGTTCGCCATTCCAGCCGATTTACTAGCCATCTCCCTCCTTGGAGAATCAGCACCTTTAACCTCCTGTTCCGTACAGGTTGCAATTTGTCCTGATGATGAACGGGAAGAGGGGGAACCAATGAGAGACTAGCTCTAGGTGTTGGGACAGGCACAGGTCACTCTATTTTCCCATCAGGAAGAAGAATTAAGCACAAGCGCAGCCTGCCCCCCAGAACCAGAAGAGGGCCTGAAGCAATCCTGCGCTTTTGCGGCCAGCTCCCAAAAAAGCGAGTTGAAAAATGGAGCTCAGGGGCACTGCAATTCACAAACCTGCAGAGTTTTAAATGATAACTCTCGTCCATAAATATATTAAGGGAAGGCAACGAAGAGGCTTTGAAAACAAGGCAGAATTGCAGGAAACAGATTTCATGAGGTAGATTTGAATCGCCTTGAAAGCACATGAAAAGCGGCAAAACGTGGACAATGATGCCCTTGGCCAAAAAGGGCGTATGCGTTTTTTCCTGAATATATTCAGGAAAAAACGCATACGCCCTTTTTGGCCAACCAAGCAACCTGGAAAGGCCAATCAGCGCTCCAAAGAAGTCTCGCTTCCCAGCGGGCAAAAGGGCCATGCGGAAAAAAGTGTCCAAACCAGAAATGCAGGACCGGCCATGGAGAAATGGGAGCCTTGCTACACTGATGGCTGGGATGTAAATTGCCAACAGCCACTCTGGAGAAGTGTATGGTGTGTTCTGAAACATCTAAAAAACACAGCTTGGAGAGCATAGGGCACTTCCACTCATGGCCATATAAATTGGGAAAACTAAAAAGCAGCAAGACACAGGCACCCCAAAGTTTAGGGCTGCTCTGTTGACAAGAACCCCCACTTCATTACACCTTAAATATCCTAGGAGAGAGAAAAATGGATAAAGAAGTTGTGGTCCTCATGTACAATGGAATATCACTCAGCCATGAAATCAACTTCATAAGGCTAGAAGCAGCACGATGAGAGGATTTAGGTACGACGATTCTAAGTGAAATAAGTCACACAGAAAAAGACACTTATCATAAGATATCACTTCTAGAGGGAATGTAAAAACCGCTACACTTGAAATGAATTGCAAAACAGAACAGAGTCACACATTTAGAAAACACACTATGGCTGCTGAACGGGAAAGGTGAGGTGGGGTGATGCATAAAACAAGGGTTTCAAATTAGCTCAGATACCGTTCCATAAACCCAATATGTAACAGACAAGACCTATTGCTTTTTCAGTGAACTGGACTCAACACCCCCTATTCACCGCACAAGAATATATCTGAGTAGTAAGAATCTTCAAACCTATGTATTGATATCTCTCTGTAAGTGAGTCAAGGGGGTGTAAAGCGCCATAAACACAGCCGTGAAAAGCAGCTAAACCCCATTATAAAAATAAATTACTTTTCAAAACCAGTGAAACAAAGACAGTGAAAGAGAGGGAAATTCTTACAAAATTCGTTCAGGGGCTGTGATGTACCCTGGATTGACGATATCTAGACACACAGCTGATTGAGACATAAGGGTGGACACTCTTGGGGCTGAGAGGTTCGGTGAGGTTGGGTGAGCCAACGCAGACCCTTTCAAATAATACTGCATGGTAGCCATCCCATGGGTCCCAAATCTCCAGGTTCAAGGGCATCTTCCTACATCGACAACACGCATGAGAAACCCAGAAGATGGTACACCGTGTGATCGGGAAAGGTTTCTAAAACGCACCTCATTTCTCATCTCCTTGGCTCGGGTTCGCCATTCCAGCCGATTTACTAGCCATCTCCCTCCTTGGAGAATCAGCACCTTTAACCTCCTGTTCCGTACAGGTTGCAATTTGTCCTGATGATGAACGGGAAGAGGGGGAACCAATAAGAGACTAGCTCTAGGTGTTGGGACAGGCACAGATCACTCTATTTTCCCATCAAGAAGAAGAATTAAGGACAAGCGCAGCCTGCCCCCCAGAACCAGAAGAGGGCCTGAAGCAATCCTGCGCTTTTGCGGCCAGCTCCCAAAAAAGCGAGTTGAAAAATGGAGCTCAGGGGCACTGCAATTCACAAACCTGCAGAGTTTTAAATGATAACTCTCGTCCACAAATATATTAAGGGAAGGCAACGAAGAGGCTTTGAAAACAAGGCAGAATTGCAGGAAACAGATTTCAGGAGGTAGATTTGAATCGCCTTGAAAGCACATGAAAAGCGGCAAAACGTGAACAATGATGCCCTTGGCCAAAAAGGGCGTATGCGTTTTTTCCTGAATATATTCAGGAAAAAACGCATACGCCCTTTTTGGCCAACCAAGCAACCTGGAAAGGCAAATCAGCGCTCCAAAGAAGTCTCGCTTCCCAGCGGGCAAAAGGGCCATGTGGAAAAAAGTGTCCAAACCAGAAATGCAGGACCGGCCATGGAGAAATGGGAGCCTTGCTACGCTGATGGGTGGGATGTAAATTGCCAACAGCCACTCTGGAGAAGTGTACGGTGTGTTCTGAAACATCTAAAAAACACAGCTTGGAGAGCATAGGGCACTTCCACTCATGGCCGTATAAATTGGGAAAACTAAAAAGCAGCAAGACACAGGCACCCCAAAGTTTAGGGCTGCTCTGTTGACAAGAACCCCCACTTCATTACACCTTAAATATCCTAGGAGAGAGAAAAATGGATAAAGAAGTTGTGGTCCTCATGTACAATGGAATATCACTCAGCCATGAAATCAACTTCATAAGGCTAGAAGCAGCACGATGAGAGGATTTAGGTACGACGATTCTAAGTGAAATAAGTCACACAGAAGAAGACACTTATCATAAGATATCACTTCTAGAGGGAATGTAAAAACCGCTACACTTGAACTGAATTGCAAAACAGAACAGAGTCACACATTTAGAAAACACACTATGGCTGCTGAACGGGAAAGGTGAGGTGGGGTGATGCATAAAACAAGGGTTTCAAATTAGCTCAGATACCGTTCCATAAACCCAATATGTAACAGACAAGACCTATTGCTTTTTCAGTGAACTGGACTCAACACCCCCTATTCACCGCACAAGAATATATCTGAGTAGTAAGAATCTTCAAACCTATGTAATGATATCTCTCTGTAAGTGAGTCAAGGGGGTGTAAAGCGCCATAAACACAGCCGTGAAAAGCAGCTAAACCCCATTATAAAAATAAATTACTTTTCAAAACCAGTGAAACAAAGACAGTGAAAGAGAGAGAAATTCTTACAAAATTCGTTCAGGGGCTGTGATGCAACCTGGATTGACCATATCTAGACCCACAGCTGATTGAGACATAAGGGTGGACACTCTTGGGGCTGAGAGGTACGGTGAGGTTGGGTGAGCCAACGCAGACCCTTTCAAGTAATACTGCATGGTAGCCATCCCATGGGTCCCAAATCTCCAGGTTCAAGGGCATCTTCCTACATCGACAACAGGCATGAGAAACCCAGAAGATGGTACACCGTGTGATCGGGAAAGGTTTCTAAAACGCACCTCATTTCTCATCTCCTTGGCTCGGGTTCGCCATTCCAGCCGATTTACTAGCCATCTCCCTCCTTGGAGAATCAACACCTTTAACCTCCTGTTCCGTACGGGTTGCAATTTGTCCTGATGATGAACGGGAAGAGGGGGAACCAATGAGAGACTAGCTCTAGGTGTTGGGACAGGCACAGGTCCCTCTATTTTCCCATCAGGAAGAAGAATTACGCACAAGCGCAGCCTGCCCCCCAGAACCAGAAGAGGGCCTGAAGCAATCCTGCGCTTTTGCGGCCAGCTCCCAAAAAAGCGAGTTGAAAAATGGAGCTCAGGGGCACTGCAATTCACAAACCTGCAGAGTTTTAAATGATAACTCTCGTCCACAAATATATTAAGGGAAGGCAACGAAGAGGCTTTGATAACAAGGCAGAATTGCAGGAAACAGATTTCAGGAGGTAGATTTGAATCGCCTTGAAAGCACATGAAAAGCGGCAAAACGTGGACAATGATGCCCTTGGCCAAAAAGGGCGTATGCGTTTTTTCCTGAATATATTCAGGAAAAAACGCATACGCCCTTTTTGGCCAACCAAGCAACCTGGAAAGGCAAATCAGCGCTCCAAAGAAGTCTGGCTTCCCAGCGGGCAAAAGGGCCATGCGGAAAAAAGTGTCCAAACCAGAAATGTAGGACCGACCATGGAGAAATGGGAGCCTTGCTACGCTGATGGGTGGGATGTAAATAGCCAACAGCCACTCTGGAGAAGTGTACGGTGTGTTCTGAAACATCTAAAAAACACAGCTTGGAGAGCATAGGGCACTTCCACTCATGGCCGTATAAATTGGGAAAACTAAAAAGCAGCAAGACACAGGCACCCCAAAGTTTAGGGCTGCTCTGTTGACAAGAACCCCCACTTCATTACACCTTAAATATCCTAGGAGAGAGAAAAATGGATAAAGAAGTTGTGGTTCTCATGTACAGTGGAATATCACTCAGCCATGAAATCAACTTCAAAAGGCTAGAAGCAGCACGATGAGAGGATTTAGGTACGACGATTCTAAGTGAAATAAGTCACACAGAAAAAGACACTTATCATAAGATATCACTTATAGAGGGAATGTAAAAACCGCTACACTTGAACTGAATTGCAAAACAGAACAGAGTCACACATTTAGAAAACACACTATGGCTGCTGAACGGGAAAGGTGAGGTGGGGTGATGCATAAAACAAGGGTTTCAAATTAGCTGAGATACCGTTCCATAAACCCAATATGTAACAGACAAGACCTATTCCTTTTTCAGTGAACTGGACTCAACACCCCCTATTCACCGCACAAGAATATATCTGAGTAGTAAGAATCTTCAAACCTATGTATTGATATCTCTCTGTAAGTGAGTCAAGGGGGTGTAAAGCACCATAAACACAGCCGTGAAAAGCAGCTAAACCCGATTATAAAAATAAATTACTTTTCAAAACCAGTGAAACAAAGACAGTGAAAGAGAGAGAAATTCTTACAAAATTCGTTCAGGGGCTGGGATGCAACCTGGATTGACCATATCTAGACCCACAGCTGATTGAGACATAAGGGTGGACACTCTTGGGGCTGAGAGGTTCGGTGAGGTTGGGTGAGCCAACGCAGACCCTTTCAAGTAATACTGCATGGTAGCCATCCCATGGGTCCCAAATCTCCAGGTTCAAGGGCATCTTCCTACATCGAAAACAGGCATGAGAAACCCAGAAGATGGTACACCGTGTGATCGGGAAAGGTTTCTAAAACGCACCTCATTTCTCATTTCCTTGGCTCGGGTTCGCCATTCCAGCCGATTTACTAGCCATCTCCCTCCTTGGAGAATCAGCACCTTTAACCTCCTGTTCCGTACAGGTTGCAATTTGTCCTGATGATGAACGGGAAGAGGGGGAACCAATGAGAGACTAGCTCTAGGTGTTGGGACAGGCACAGGTCACTCTATTTTCCCATCAGGAAGAAGAATTAAGCACAAGCGCAGCCTGCCCCCCAGAACCAGAAGAGGGCCTGAAGCAATCCTGCGCTTTTGCGGCCAGCTGCCAAAAAAGCGAGTTGAAAAATGGAGCTCAGGGGCACTGCAATTCACAAACCTGCAGAGTTTTAAATGATAACTCTCGTCCATAAATATATTAAGGGAAGGCAACGAAGAGGCTTTGAAAACAAGGCAGAATTGCAGGAAACAGATTTCATGAGGTAGATTTGAATCGCCTTGAAAGCACATGAAAAGCGGCAAAACGTGGACAATGATGCCCTTGGCCAAAAAGGGCGTATGCGTTTTTTCCTGAATATATTCAGGAAAAAACGCATACGCCCTTTTTGGCCAACCAAGCAACCTGGAAAGGCCAATCAGCGCTCCAAAGAAGTCTCGCTTCCCAGCGGGCAAAAGGGCCATGCGGAAAAAAGTGTCCAAACCAGAAATGCAGGACCGGCCATGGAGAAATGGGAGCCTTGCTACACTGATGGCTGGGATGTAAATTGCCAACAGCCACTCTGGAGAAGTGTACGGTGTGTTCTGAAACATCTAAAAAACACAGCTTGGAGAGCATAGGGCACTTCCACTCATGGCCGTATATATTGGGAAAACTAAAAAGCAGCAAGACACAGGCACCCCAAAGTTTAGGGCTGCTCTGTTGACAAGAACCCCCACTTCATTACACCTTAAATATCCTAGGAGAGAGAAAAATGGATAAAGAAGTTGTGGTCCTCATGTACAATGGAATATCACTCAGCCATGAAATCAACTTCATAAGGCTAGAAGCAGCACGATGAGAGGATTTAGGTACGACGATTCTAAGTGAAATAAGTCACACAGAAAAAGACACTTATCATAAGATATCACTTCTAGAGGGAATGTAAAAACCGCTACACTTGAAATGAATTGCAAAACAGAACAGAGTCACACATTTAGAAAACACACTATGGCTGCTGAACGGGAAAGGTGAGGTGGGGTGATGCATAAAACAAGGGTCTCAAATTAGCTCAGATACCGTTCCATAAACCCAATATGTAACAGACAAGACCTATTCCTTTTTCAGTGAACTGGACTCAACACCCCCTATTCACCGCACAAGAATATATCTGACTAGTAAGAATCTTCAAACCTATGTATTGATATCTCTCTGTAAGTGAGTCAAGGGGGTGTAAAGCGCCATAAACACAGCCGTGAAAAGCAGCTAAACCCCATTATAAAAATAAATTACTTTTCAAAACCAGTGAAACAAAGACAGTGAAAGAGAGAGAAATTCTTACAAAATTCGTTCAGGGGCTGTGATGCAACCTGGATTGACCATATCTAGACCCACAGCTGATTGAGACATAAGGGTGGACACTCTTGGGGCTGAGAGGTTCGGTGAGGTTGGGTGAGCCAACGCAGACCCTTTCAAGTAATACTGCATGGTAGCCATCCCATGGGTCCCAAATCTCCAGGTTCAAGGGCATCTTCCTACATCGACAACAGGCATGAGAAACCCAGAAGATGGTACACCGTGTGATCGGGAAAGGTTTCTAAAACGCACCTCATTTCTCATCTCCTTGGCTCGGGTTCGCCATTCCAGCCGATTTACTAGCCATCTCCCTCCTTGGAGAATCAGCACCTTTAACCTCCTGTTCCGTATAGGTTGCAATTTGTCCTGATGATGAACGGGAAGAGGGGGAACCAATGAGAGACTAGCTCTAGGTGTTGGGACAGGCACAGGTCACTCTATTTTCCCATCAGGAAGAAGAATTAAGCACAAGCGCAGCCTGCCCCCCAGAACCAGAAGAGGGCCTGAAGCAATCCTGCGCTTTTGCGGCCAGCTCCCAAAAAAGCGAGTTGAAAAATGGAGCTCAGGGGCACTGCAATTCACAAACCTGCAGAGTTTTAAATGATAACTCTCGTCCACAAATATATTAAGGGAAGGCAACGAAGACGCTTTGAAAACAAGACAGAATTGCAGGAAACAGATTTCAGGAGGTAGATTTGAATCGCCTTGAAAGCACATGAAAAGCGGCAAAACGTGGACAATGATGCCCTTGGCCAAAAAGGGCGTATGCGTTTTTTCCTGAATATATTCAGGAAAAAACGCATACGCCCTTTTTGGCCAACCAAGCAACCTGGAAAGGCAAATCAGCGCTCCAAAGAAGTCTGGCTTCCCAGCGGGCAAAAGGGCCATGCGGAAAAAAGTGTCCAAACCAGAAATGTAGGACCGACCATGGAGAAATGGGAGCCTTGCTACGCTGATGGGTGGGATGTAAATAGCCAACAGCCACTCTGGAGAAGTGTACGGTGTGTTCTGAAACATCTAAAAAACACAGCTTGGAGAGCATAGGGCACTTCCACTCATGGCCGTATAAATTGGGAAAACTAAAAAGCAGCAAGACACAGGCACCCCAAAGTTTAGGGCTGCTCTGTTGACAAGAACCCCCACTTCATTACACCTTAAATATCCTAGGAGAGAGAAAAATGGATAAAGAAGTTGTGGTTCTCATGTACAGTGGAATATCACTCAGCCATGAAATCAACTTCATAAGGCTAGAAGCAGCACGATGAGAGGATTTAGGTACGACGATTCTAAGTGAAATAAGTCACACAGAAAAAGACACTTATCATAAGATATCACTTATAGAGGGAATGTAAAAACCGCTACACTTGAACTGAATTGCAAAACAGAACAGAGTCTCACATTTAGAAAACACACTATGGCTACTGAACGGGAAAGGTGAGGTGGGGTGATGCATAAAACAAGGGTTTCAAATTAGCTCAGATACCGTTCCATAAACCCAATATGTAACAGACAAGACCTATTCCTTTTTCAGTGAACTGGACTCAACACCCCCTATTCACCGCACAAGAATATATCTGATTAGTAAGAATCTTCAAACCTATGTATTGATATCTCTCTGTAAGTGAGTCAAGGGGGTGTAAAGCGCCATAAACACAGCCGTGAAAAGCAGCTAAACCCGATTATAAAAATAAATTACTTTTCAAAACCAGTGAAACAAAGACAGTGAAAGAGAGAGAAATTCTTACAAAATTCGTTCAGGGGCTGTGATGCAACCTGGATTGACCATATCTAGACCCACAGCTGATTGAGACATAAGGGTGGACACTCTTGGGGCTGAGAGGTTCGGTGAGGTTGGGTGAGCCAACGCAGACCCTTTCAAGTAATACTGCATGGTAGCCATCCCATGGGTCCCAAATCTCCAGGTTCAAGGGCATCTTCCTACATCGAAAACAGGCATGAGAAACCCAGAAGATGGTACACCGTGTGATCGGGAAAGGTTTCTAAAACGCACCTCATTTCTCATCTCCTTGGCTCGGGTTCGCCATTCCAGCCGATTTACTAGCCATCTCCCTCCTTGGAGAATGAGCACCTTTAACCTCCTGTTCCGTACAGGTTGCAATTTGTCCTGATGATGAACGGGAAGAGGGGGAACCAATGAGAGACTAGCTCTAGGTGTTGGGACAGGCACAGGTCACTCTATTTTCCCATCAGGAAGAAGAATTAAGCACAAGCGCAGCCTGCCCCCCAGAACCAGAAGAGGGCCTGAAGCAATCCTGCGCTTTTGCGGCCAGCTCCCAAAAAAGCGAGTTGAAAAATGGAGCTCAGGGGCACTGCAATTCACAAACCTGCAGAGTTTTAAATGATAACTCTCGTCCACAAATATATTAAGGGAAGGCAACGAAGAGGCTTTGATAACAAGGCAGAATTGCAGGAAACAGATTTCAGGAGGTAGATTTGAATCGCCTTGAAAGCACATGAAAAGCGGCAAAACGTGGACAATGATGCCCTTGGCCAAAAAGGGCGTATGCGTTTTTTCCTGAATATATTCAGGAAAAAACGCATACGCTCTTTTTGGCCAACCAAGCAACCTGGAAAGGCCAATCAGTGCTCCAAAGAAGTCTCGCTTCCCAGCGGGCAAAAGGGCCATGCGGAAAAAAGTGTCCAAACCAGAAATGCAGGACCGGCCATGGAGAAAGGGGAGCCTTGCTACGCTGATGGGTGGGATGTAAATTGCCAACAGCCACTCTGGAGAAGTGTACGGTGTGTTCTGAAACATCTAAAAAACACAGCTTGGAGAGCATAGGGCACTTCCACTCATGGCCGTATAAATTGGGAAAACTAAAAAGCAGCAAGACACAGGCACCCCAAAGTTTAGGGCTGCTCTGTTGACAAGAACCCCCACTTCATTACACCTTAAATATCCTAGGAGAGAGAAAAATGGATAAAGAAGTTGTGGTTCTCATGTACAGTGGAATATCACTCAGCCATGAAATCAACTTCATAAGGCTAGAAGCAGCACGATGAGAGGATTTAGGTACGACGATTCTAAGTGAAATAAGTCACACAGAAAAAGACACTTATCATAAGATATCACTTATAGAGGGAATGTAAAAACCGCTACACTTGAACTGAATTGCAAAACAGAACAGAGTCACACATTTAGAAAACACACTATGGCTGCTGAACGGGAAAGGTGAGGTGGGGTGATGCATAAAACAAGGGTTTCAAATTAGCTCAGATACCGTTCCATAAACCCAATATGTAACAGACAAGACCTATTCCTTTTTCAGTGAACTGGACTCAACACCCCCTATTCACCGCACAAGAATATATCTGACTAGTAAGAATCTTCAAACCTATGTATTGATATCTCTCTGTAAGTGAGTCAAGGGGGTGTAAAGCGCCATAAACACAGCCGTGAAAAGCAGCTAAACCCCATTATAAAAATAAATTACTTTTCAAAACCAGTGAAACAAAGACAGTGAAAGAGAGAGAAATTCTTACAAAATTCGTTCAGGGGCTGTGATGCAACCTGGATTGACCATATCTAGACCCACAGCTGATTGAGACATAAGGGTGGACACTCTTGGGGCTGAGAGGTTCGGTGAGGTTGGGTGAGCCAACGCAGACCCTTTCAAGTAATACTGCATGGTAGCCATCCCATGGGTCCCAAATCTCCAGGTTCAAGGGCATCTTCCTACATCGACAACAGGCATGAGAAACCCAGAAGATGGTACACCGTGTGATCGGGAAAGGTTTCTAAAACGCACCTCATTTCTCATCTCCTTGGCTCGGGTTCGCCATTCCAGCCGATTTACTAGCCATCTCCCTCCTTGGAGAATCAGCACCTTTAACCTCCTGTTCCGTATAGGTTGCAATTTGTCCTGATGATGAACGGGAAGAGGGGGAACCAATGAGAGACTAGCTCTAGGTGTTGGGACAGGCACAGGTCACTCTATTTTCCCATCAGGAAGAAGAATTAAGCACAAGCGCAGCCTGCCCCCCAGAACCAGAAGAGGGCCTGAAGCAATCCTGCGCTTTTGCGGCCAGCTCCCAAAAAAGCGAGTTGAAAAATGGAGCTCAGGGGCACTGCAATTCACAAACCTGCAGAGTTTTAAATGATAACTCTCGTCCACAAATATATTAAGGGAAGGCAACGAAGACGCTTTGAAAACAAGACAGAATTGCAGGAAACAGATTTCAGGAGGTAGATTTGAATCGCCTTGAAAGCACATGAAAAGCGGCAAAACGTGGACAATGATGCCCTTGGCCAAAAAGGGCGTATGCGTTTTTTCCTGAATATATTCAGGAAAAAACGCATACGCCCTTTTTGGCCAACCAAGCAACCTGGAAAGGCAAATCAGCGCTCCAAAGAAGTCTGGCTTCCCAGCGGGCAAAAGGGCCATGCGGAAAAAAGTGTCCAAACCAGAAATGTAGGACCGACCATGGAGAAATGGGAGCCTTGCTACGCTGATGGGTGGGATGTAAATAGCCAACAGCCACTCTGGAGAAGTGTACGGTGTGTTCTGAAACATCTAAAAAACACAGCTTGGAGAGCATAGGGCACTTCCACTCATGGCCGTATAAATTGGGAAAACTAAAAAGCAGCAAGACACAGGCACCCCAAAGTTTAGGGCTGCTCTGTTGACAAGAACCCCCACTTCATTACACCTTAAATATCCTAGGAGAGAGAAAAATGGATAAAGAAGTTGTGGTTCTCATGTACAGTGGAATATCACTCAGCCATGAAATCAACTTCATAAGGCTAGAAGCAGCACGATGAGAGGATTTAGGTACGACGATTCTAAGTGAAATAAGTCACACAGAAAAAGACACTTATCATAAGATATCACTTATAGAGGGAATGTAAAAACCGCTACACTTGAACTGAATTGCAAAACAGAACAGAGTCTCACATTTAGAAAACACACTATGGCTACTGAACGGGAAAGGTGAGGTGGGGTGATGCATAAAACAAGGGTTTCAAATTAGCTCAGATACCGTTCCATAAACCCAATATGTAACAGACAAGACCTATTCCTTTTTCAGTGAACTGGACTCAACACCCCCTATTCACCGCACAAGAATATATCTGATTAGTAAGAATCTTCAAACCTATGTATTGATATCTCTCTGTAAGTGAGTCAAGGGGGTGTAAAGCGCCATAAACACAGCCGTGAAAAGCAGCTAAACCCCATTATAAAAATAAATTACTTTTCAAAACCAGTGAAACAAAGACAGTGAAAGAGAGAGAAATTCTTACAAAATTCGTTCAGGGGCTGTGATGCAACCTGGATTGACCATATCTAGACCCACAGCTGATTGAGACATAAGGGTGGACACTCTTGGGGCTGAGAGGTTCGGTGAGGTTGGGTGAGCCAACGCAGACCCTTTCAAGTAATACTGCATGGTAGCCATCCCATGGGTCCCAAATCTCCAGGTTCAAGGGCATCTTCCTACATCGAAAACAGGCATGAGAAACCCAGAAGATGGTACACCGTGTGATCGGGAAAGGTTTCTAAAACGCACCTCATTTCTCATCTCCTTGGCTCGGGTTCGCCATTCCAGCCGATTTACTAGCCATCTCCCTCCTTGGAGAATGAGCACCTTTAACCTCCTGTTCCGTACAGGTTGCAATTTGTCCTGATGATGAACGGGAAGAGGGGGAACCAATGAGAGACTAGCTCTAGGTGTTGGGACAGGCACAGGTCACTCTATTTTCCCATCAGGAAGAAGAATTAAGCACAAGCGCAGCCTGCCCCCCAGAACCAGAAGAGGGCCTGAAGCAATCCTGCGCTTTTGCGGCCAGCTCCCAAAAAAGCGAGTTGAAAAATGGAGCTCACGGGCACTGCAATTCACAAACCTGCAGAGTTTTAAATGATAACTCTCGTCCACAAATATATTAAGGGAAGGCAACGAAGAGGCTTTGATAACAAGGCAGAATTGCAGGAAACAGATTTCAGGAGGTAGATTTGAATCGCCTTGAAAGCACATGAAAAGCGGCAAAACGTGGACAATGATGCCCTTGGCCAAAAAGGGCGTATGCGTTTTTTCCTGAATATATTCAGGAAAAAAACGCATACGCCCTTTTTGGCCAAGCAAGCAACCTGGAAAGGCAAATCAGCGCGTCCAAAGAAGTCTGGCTTCCCAGCGGCAAAAGGGCCATGCGGAAAAAGTGTCCAAACCAGAAATGCAGGACCGGCCATGGAGAAATGGGAGCCTTGCTACGCTGATGGGTGGGATGTAAATTGCCAACAGCCACTCTGGAGAAGTGTACGGTGTGTTCTGAAACATCTAAAAACACAGCTTGGAGAGCATAGGGAACTTCCACTCATGGCCGTATAAATTGGGAAAACTAAAAAGCAGCAAGACACAGGCACCCCAAAGTTTAGGGCTGCTCTGTTGACAAGAACCCCCACTTCATTACACCTTAAATATCCTAGGAGAGAGAAAAATGGATAAAGAAGTTGTGGTCCTCATGTACAATGGAATATCACTCAGCCATGAAATCAACTTCATAAGGCTAGAAGCAGCACGATGAGAGGATTTAGGTACGACGATTCTAAGTGAAATAAGTCACACAGAAAAAGACACTTATCATAAGATATCACTTATAGAGGGAATGTAAAAACCGCTACACTTGAACTGAATTGCAAAACAGAACAGAGTCACACATTTAGAAAACACACTATGGCTGCTGAACGGGAAAGGTGAGGTGGGTGATGCATAAAACAAGGGTTTCAAATTAGCTCAGATACCGTTCCATAAACCCAATATGTAACAGACAAGACCTATTCCTTTTTCAGTGAACTGGACTCAACACCCCCTATTCACCGCACAAGAATATATCTGACTAGTAAGAATCTTCAAACCTATGTATTGATATCTCTCTGTAAGTGAGTCAAGGGGTGTAAAGCGCCATAAACACAGCCGTGAAAAGCAGCTAAACCCATTATAAAAATAAATTACTTTTCAAAACCAGTGAAACCAAGACAGTGAAAGAGAGAGAAATTCTTACAAAATTCGTTCAGGGGCTGTGATGCAACCTGGATTGACCATATCTAGACCCACAGCTGATTGAGACATAAGGGTGGACAGTCTTGGGGCTGAGAGTTTTGGTGAGGTTGGGTGAGCCAACGCAAACCCTTTACAGTAATACTGCAGGTAGCCATCCATGGGCCACAAATCTCCAGGTTCTAGGGCATCTTCCTACGTCGAAAACTTGCATGAGAAACCCAGAAGATGGTACACCGTGTGATCGGGAAAGCTTTCTAAAACGCACCTAATTTCTCATCTACTTGTGTTCAGGTTCACCATTTCAGTCGCTTTACTAGCCATCTCCGTGCTTGGAGAATCAGCACCTTTAACCTCCTGTTCCGTACAGGTTGCAATTTGTCCTGAGGATGAACGGAAGAGGGGGAACCAATGAGAGACTAGCTCTAGGTGTTGGGACAGGCACAGCTCACTCTATTTTCCCATCAGGAAGAAGAATTAACCACAGGCTCAGCCTGCGCCCGGAACCAGAATAGGGCCTTAAGCAATCCTTCGCTTTTGCGGCCAGCTCCCAAAAAAGCGAGTTGAAAAATGGAGCTCAGGGGCACTGCAATTCACAAACCTGCAGAGTTTTAAATGATAACTCTCGTTCACAAATATATTAAGGAAGGCAACGAAGAGGCTTTGAAAACAAGCAGAATTGCAGGAAACAGATTTCAGGAGGTAGATTCGAATCGCCTTGAAAGCACATGAAAAGCGGCAAAACGTGGACAATGATGCCCTTTTTGGCCAACCAAGCAACCTGGAAAGGCCAATCAGCGCTCCAAAGAAGTCTGGCTTCCCAGCGGGCAAAAGGGAAATGTTGCAAAAAAGTGTCAAAACCAGAAATGCAGGAACGGCCATGGAGTAATGGGAGCCTTGCTACGCTGATGGGTGGGATGTAAATTGCCAACAGCCACTCTAGAGAAGTGTACGGTGTGTCCTGAAACATCTAAAAAACACAGCTTGGAGAGCATAGGGCACTTCCACTCATGGCCGTATAATTGGGAAAACTAAAAAGCAGCAAGACACAGGCACGCCAAAGTTTAGGGCTGCTCTGATGACAAGAACCCCCACTTTCATTACACCTTAAATATCCTAGGAAAGAAAAAAATGGATAAAGAAGTTGTGGTCCTCATGTACAATGGAATATCACTCAGCCATGAAATCAACTTCATAAGGCTAGAAGCAGCACGATGAGAGGATTTAGGTACGACGATTCTAAGTGAAATAAGTCACACAGAAAAAGACACTTATCCTAAGATATCACTTATAGAGGGAATGTAAAAACCGCTACACTTGAACTGAATTGCAAAACAGAACAGAGTCTCACATTTAGAAAACACACTATGGCTGCTGAACGGGAAAGGTGAGGTGGGGTGATGCATAAAACAAGGGTTTCAAATTAGCTCAGATACCGTTCCATAAACCCAATATGTAACAGACAAGACCTATTCCTTTTTCAGTGAACTGGACTCAAAACCCCCTATTCACCGCACAAGAATATATCTGACTAGTAAGAATCTTCAAACCTATGTATTGATATCTCTCTGTAAGTGAGTCAAGGGGGTGTAAAGCGCCATAAACACAGCCGTGAAAAGCAGCTAAACCCCATTATAAAAATAAATTACTTTTCAAAACAAGTGAAACAAAGACAGTGAAAGAGAGAGAAATTCTTACAAAATTCGTTCAGGGGCTGTGATGCAACCTGGATTGACCATATCTAGACCCACAGCTGATTGAGACATAAGGGTGGACACTCTTGGGTCTGAGAGGTTCGGTGAGGTTGGGTGAGCCAACGCAGACCCTTTCAAGTAATACTGCATGGTAGCCATCCCATGGGTCCCAAATCTCCAGGTTCAAGGGCATCTTCCTACATCGACAACAGGCATGAGAAACCCAGAAGATGGTACACCGTGTGATCGGGAAAGGTTTCTAAAACGCACCTCATTTCTCATCTCCTTGGCTCGGGTTCGCCATTCCAGCCGATTTACTAGCCATCTCCCTCCTTGGAGAATCAGCACCTTTAACCTCCTGTTCCGTACAGGTTGCAATTTGTCCTGAGGATGAACGGGAAGAGGGGGAACCAATGAGAGACTAGCTCTAGGTGTTGGGACAGGCACAGGTCACTCTATTTTCCCATCAGGAAGAAGAATTAAGCACAAGCGCAGCCTGCCCCCCAGAACCAGAAGAGGGCCTGAAGCAATCCTGCGCTTTTGCGGCCAGCTCCCAAAAAAGCGAGTTGAAAAATGGAGCTCAGGGGCACTGCAATTCACAGACCTGCAGAGTTTTAAATGATAACTCTCGTCCACAAATATATTAAGGGAAGGCAACGAAGAGGCTTTGAAAACAAGGCAGAATTGCAGGAAACAGATTTCAGGAGGTAGATTCGAATCGCCTTGAAAGCACATGAAAAGTGGCAAAACGTGGACAATGATGCCCTTGGCCAAAAAGGGCGTATGCGTTTTTTCCTGAATATATTCAGGAAAAAACGCATACGCCCTTTTTGGCCAACCAAGCAACCTGGAAAGGCAAATCAGCGCTCCAAAGAAGTCTCGCTTCCCAGCGGGCGAAAGGGCCATGCGGAAAAAAGTGTCCAAATCAGAAATGCAGGACCGGCCTTGGAGAAATGGGAGCCTTGCTACGCTGATGTGTGGGATGTAAATTGCCAACAGCCACTCTGGAGAAGTGTACGGTGTGTTCTGAAACATCTAAAAAACACAGCTTGGAGAGCATAGGGCACTTCCACTCATGGCCGTATAAATTGGGAAAACTAAAAAGCAGCAAGACACAGGCACCCCAAAGTTTAGGGCTGCTCTGTTGACAAGAACCCCCACTTCATTACACCTTAAATATCCTAGGAAAGAGAAAAATGGATAAAGAAGTTGTGGTCCTCATGTACAATGGAATATCACTCAGCCATGAAATCAACTTCATAAGGCTAGAAGCAGCACGATGAGAGGATTTAGGTACGACGATTCTAAGTGAAATAAGTCACACAGAAAAAGACACTTATCATAAGATATCACTTATACAGGGAATGTAAAAATCGCTACACTTGAACTGAATTGCAAAACAGAAAAGAGTCACACATTTAGAAAACACACTATGGCTGCTGAACGGGAAAGGTGAGGTGGGGTGATGCATAAAACAAGGGTTTCAAATTAGCTCAGATACCGTTCCATAAACCCAATATGTAACAGACAAGACCTATTCCTTTTTCAGTGAACTGGACTCAACACCCCCTATTCACTGCACAAGAATATATCTGAGTAGTAAGAATCTTCAAACCTATGTATTGATATCTCTCTGTAAGTGAGTCAAGGGGGTGTAAAGCGCCATAAATACAGCCGTGAGAAGCAGCTAAACCCCATTATAAAAATAAATTACTTTTCAAAACCAGTGAAACAAAGACAGTAAAGAGAGAGAAGTTCTTACAAAATTCGTTCAGGGGCTGTGATGCAACCTGGATTGACCATATCTAGACCCACAGCTGATTGAGACATAAGGGTGGACACTCTTGGGGCTGAGAGGTTCGGTGAGGTTGGGTGAGCCAACGCAGACCCTTTCAAGTAATACTGCATGGTAGCCATCCCATGGGTCCCAAATCTCCAGGTTCAAGGGCATCTTCCTACATCGAAAACAGGCATGAGAAACCCAGAAGATGGTACACCGTGTGATCGGGAAAGGTTTCTAAAACACACCACATTTCTCATCTCCTTGGCTCGGGTTCGCCATTCCAGCCGATTTACTAGCCATCTCCCTCCTTGGAGAATCAGCACCTTTAACCTCCTGTTCCGTACAGGTTGCAATTTGTCCTGATGATGAACGGGAAGAGGGGGAACCAATGAGAGACTAGCTCTAGGTGTTGGGACAGGCACAGGTCACTCTATTTTCCCATCAGGAAGAAGAATTAAGCACAAGCGCAGCCTGCCCCCCAGAACCAGAAGAGGGCCTGAAGCAATCCTGCGCTTTTGCGGCCAGCTCCAAAAAAAGCGAGTTGAAAAATGGAGCTCAGGGGCACTGCAATTCACAAACCTGCAGAGTTTTAAATGATAACTCTCGTCCACAAATATATTAAGGGAAGGCAACGAAGAGGCTTTGAAAACAAGGCAGAATTGCAGGAAACAGATTTCAGGAGGTAGATTTGAATCGCCTTGAAAGCACATGAAAAGCGGCAAAACGTGGACAATGATGCCCTTGGCCAAAAAGGGCGTATGCGTTTTTTCCTGAATATATTCAGGAAAAAACGCATATGCCCTTTTTGGCCAACCAAGCAACCTGGAAAGGCAAATCAGCGCTCCAAAGAAGTCTCGCTTCCCAGTGGGCAAAAGGGCCATGCGGAAAAAAGTCTACAAACCAGAAATGCAGGACCGGCCATGGAGAAATGGGAGCCTTGCTACGCTGATGGGTGGGATGTAAATTACCAACAGCCACTCTGGAGAAGTGTACGGTGTGTTCTGAAACATCTAAAAAACACAGCTTGGAGAGCATAGGGCACTTCCACTCATGGGCGTATAAATTGGGAAAACTAAAAAGCAGCAAGACACAGGCACCCCAAAGTTTAGGGCTGCTCTGTTGACAAGAACCCCCACTTCATTACACCTTAAATATCCTAGGAGAGAGAAAAATGGATAAAGAAGTTGTGGTCCTCATGTACAATGGAATATCACTCAGCCATGAAATCAACTTCATAAAGCTAGAAGCAGCACGATGAGAGGATTTAGGTACGACGATTCTAAGTGAAATAAGTCACACAGAAAAAGACACTTATCATAAGATATCACTTATAGAGGGAATGTAAAAACCGCTACACTTGAACTGAATTGCAAAACAGAACAGAGTCACACATTTAGAAAACACACTATGGCTGCTGAACGGGAAAGGTGAGGTGGGGTGATGCATAAAACAAGGGTTTCAAATTAGCTCAGATACCGTTCCATAAACCCAATATGTAACAGACAAGACCTATTCCTTTTTCAGTGAACTGGACTCAACACCCCCTATTCACCGCACAAGAATATATCTGAGTAGTAAGAATCTTCAAACCTATGTATTGATATCTCTCTGTAAGTGAGTCAAGGGGGTGTAAAGCGCCATAAACACAGCCGTGAAAAGCAGCTAAACCCCATTATAAAAATAAATTACTTTTCAAAACCAGTGAAACAAAGACAGTGAAAGAGAGAGAAATTCTTACAAAATTCGTTCAGGGGCTGTGATGCAACCTGGATTGACCATATCTAGACCCACAGCTGATTGAGACATAAGGGTGGACACTCTTGGGGCTGAGAGGTACGGTGAGGTTGGGTGAGCCAACGCAGACCCTTTCAAGTAATACTGCATGGTAGCCATCCCATGGGTCCCAAATCTCCAGGTTCAAGGGCATCTTCCTACATCGACAACAGGCATGAGAAACCTAGAAGATGGTACACCGTGTGATCGGAAAAGGTTTCTAAAACGCACCTCATTTCTCATCTCCTTGGCTCGGGTTCGCCATTCCAGCCGATTTACTAGCCATCTCCCTCCTTGGAGAATCAGCACCTTTAACCTCCTGTTCCGTACAGGTTGCAATTTGTCCTGATGATGAACGGGAAGAGGGGTAACCAATGAGAGACTAGCTCTAGGTGTTGGGACAGGCACAGGTCACTCTATTTTCCCATCAGGAAGAAGAATTAAGCACAAGCGCAGCCTGCCCCCCAGAACCAGAAGAGGGCCTGAAGCAATCCTGCGCTTTTGCGGCCAGCTCCCAAAAAAGCGAGTTGAAAAATGGAGCTCAGGGGCACTGCAATTCACAAACCTGCAGAGTTTTAAATGATAACTCTCGTCCACAAATATATTAAGAGAAGGCAACGAAGAGACTTTGAAAACAAGGCAGAATTGCAGGAAACAGATTTCAGGAGGTAGATATGAATCGCCTTGAAAGCACATGAAAAGCGGCAAAACGTGGACAATGATGCCCTTGGCCAAAAAGGGCGTATGCGTTTTTTCCTGAATATATTCAGGAAAATACCCATACACCCTTTTTGGTCAACCAAGCAACCTGGAAAGGCAAATCAGCGCTCCAAAGAAGTCTCGCTTCCCAGCGGGCAAAAGGGCCATGCGGAAAAAAGTGTCCAAACCAGAAATGCAGGACCGGCCATGGAGAAATGGGAGCCTTGCTACGCTGATGGGTGGGATGTAAATTGCCAACAGCCACTCTGGAGAAGTGTACGGTGTGTTCTGAAACATCTAAAAAACACAGCTTGGAGAGCATAGGGCACTTCCACTCATGGCCGTATAAATTGGGAAAACTAAAAATCAGCAAGACACAGGCACCCCAAAGTTTAGGGCTGCTCTGTTGACAAGAACCCCCACTTCATTACACCTTAAATATCCTAGGAGAGAGAAAAATGGATAAAGAAGTTGTGGTCCTCATGTACAATGGAATATCACTCAGCCATGAAATCAACTTCATAAGGCCAGAAGCAGCACGATGAGAGGATTTAGGTACGACGATTCTAAGTGAAATAAGTCACACAGAAAAAGACACTTATCATAAGATATCACTTCTAGAGGGAATGTAAAAACCGCTACACTTGAACTGAATTGCAAAACAGAACAGAGTCACACATTTAGAAAACACACTATGGCTGCTGAACGGGAAAGGTGAGGTGGGGTGATGCATAAAACAAGGGTTTCAAATTAGCTCAGATACCGTTCCATAAACCCAATATGTAACAGACAAGACCTATTCCTTTTTCAGTGAACTGGACTCAACACCCCCTATTCACCGCACAAGAATATATCTGACTAGTAAGAATCTTTAAACCTATGTATTGATATCTCTCTGTAAGTGAGTCAACGGGGTGTAAAGCAGCATAAACACAGCCGTGAAAAGCAGCTAAACCCCATTATAAAAATAAATTACTTTTCAAAACCCGTGAAACAAAGACAGTGAAAGAGAGAGAAATTCTTACAAAATTCGTTCAGGGGCTGTGATGCAACCTGGATTGACCATATCTAGACCCACAGCTGATTGAGACATAAGGGTGGACACTCTTGGGGCTGAGAGGTTCGGTGAGGTTGGGTGAGCCAACACAGACCCTTTCAAGTAATACTGCATGGTACCCATCCCATGGGTCCCAAATCTCCAGGTTCAAGGGCATCTTCCTACATCGAAAACATGCATGAGAAACCCAGAAGATGGTACACCATGTGATCGGGAAAGGTTTCTGAAACGCACCTCATTTCTCATCTCCTTTGCTCGGGTTCGCCATTCCAGCCGATTTACTAGCCATCTCCCTCCTTGGAGAATCAGCACCTTTAACCTCCTGTTCCGTACAGGTTGCAATTAGTCCTGAGGATGAACGGGAAGAGGGGGAACCAATGAGAGACTAGCTCTAGGTGTTGGGACAGGCACAGGTCACTCTATTTTCCCATCAGGAAGAAGAATTAAGCACAAGCTCAGCCTGCCCCCAAGAACCAGAAGAGGGCCTGAAGCAATCCTGCGCTTTTGCGGCCAGCTCCAAAAAAAGCGAGTTGAAAAATGGAGCTCAGGGGCACTGCAATTCACAAACCTGCAGAGTTTTAAATGATACCTCTCGTCCACAAATATATTAAGGGAAGGCAACGAAGAGGCTTTGAAAGCAAGGCAGAATTGCAGGAAACAGATTTCAGGAGGTAGATTCGAATCGCCTTGAAAGCACATGAAAAGCGGCAAAACGTGGACAATGATGCCCTTGGCCAAAAAGGGCGTATGCGTTTTTTCCTGAATATATTCAGGAAAAAACGCATACGCCCTTTTTGGCCAACCAAGCAACCTGGAAAGGCCAATCAGCGCTCCAAAGAAGTCTCGATTCCCAGCGGGCAAAAGGGCCATGCGGAAAAAAGTGTCCAAACCAGAAATGCAGGACCGGCCATGGAGAAATGGGAGCCTTGCTATGCTGATGGGTGGGATGTAAATTGCCAACAGCCACTCTGGAGAAGTGTACGGTGTGTCCTGAAACATCTAAAAAACACAGCTTGGAGAGCATAGGGCACTTCCACTCATGGGCGTATAAATTGGGAAAACTAAAAATCAGCAAGACACAGGCACCCCAAAGTTTAGCGCTTTTCTGTTGACAAGAACCCCCACTTCATTACACCTTAAATATCCTAGGAAAGAGAAAAATGGATAAAGAAGTTGTGGTCCTCATGTACAATGGAATATCACTCAGCCATGAAATGAACGTCATAAGGCTAGTAGCAGCACGATGAGTGGATTTAGGTACGACGATTCTAAGTGAAATAAGTCACACAGAAAAAGACATTTATCATAATATATCACTTAGAGAGGGAATGTAAAAACCGCTACACTTGAACTGAATTGCAAAACAGAACAGAGTCACACGTTTAGGAAACACACTATGGCTGCTGAACGGGAAAGGTGAGGTGGGGTGATGCATAAAACAAGGGTTTCAAATTAGCTCCGATACCGTTCCATAAACCCAATATGTAAGAGACAAGACCTATTCCTTTTTCAGTGAACTGGACTCAACACCCCCTATTCACCGCACAAGAATATATCTGACTAGTAAGAATCTTCAAACCTATGTATTGATATCTCTCTGTAAGTGAGTCAACGGGGTGTAAAGCAGCATAAACACAGCCGTGAAAAGCAGCTAAACCCCATTATAAAAATAAATTACTTTTCAAAACCCGTGAAACAAAGACAGTGAAAGAGAGAGAAATTCTTACAAAATTCGATCAGGGGCTGTGATGCAACCTGGATTGACCATATCTAGACCCACAGCTGATTGAGACATAAGGGTGGACACTCTTGGGGCTGAGAGGTTCGGTGAGGTTGGGTGAGCCAACGCAGACCCTTTCAAGTAATACTGCATGGTACCCATCCCATGGGTCCCAAATCTCCAGGTTCAAGGGCATCTTCCTACATCGAAAACAGGCATGAGAAACCCAGAAGATGGTACACCATGTGATCGGGAAAGGTTTCTGAAACGCACCTCATTTCTCATCTCCTTTGCTCGGGTTCGCCATTCCAGCCGATTTACTAGCCATCTCCCTCCTTGGAGAATCAGCACCTTTAACCTCCTGTTCCGTACAGGTTGCAATTTGTCCTGAGGATGAACGGGAAGAGGGGGAACCAATGAGAGACTAGCTCTAGGTGTTGGGACAGGCACAGGTCACTCTATTTTCCCATCAGGAAGAAGAATTAAGCACAAGCTCAGCCTGCCCCCCAGAACCAGAAGAGGGCCTGAAGCAATCCTGCGCTTTTGCAGCCAGCTCCCAAAAAAGCGAGTTGAAAAATGGAGCTCAGGGGCACTGCAATTCACAAACCTGCAGAGTTTTAAATGATACCTCTCGTCCACAAATATATTAAGGGAAGGCAACGAAGAGGCTTTGAAAGCAAGGCAGAATTGCAGGAAACAGATTTCAGGAGGTAGAATCGAATCGCCTTGAAAGCACATGAAAAGCGGCAAAACGTGGACAATGATGCCCTTGGCCAAAAAGGGCGTATGCGTTTTTTCCTGAATATATTCAGGAAAAAAAGGATACGCCCTTTTTGGCCAACCAAGCAACCTGGAAAGGCAAATTAGCGCTCCAAAGAAGTCTCGCTTCCCAGCGGGCAAAAGGGCCATGCGGAAAAAAGTGTCCAAACCAGAAATGCAGGACCGGCCATGGAGAAATGGGAGCCTTGCTATGCTGATGGGTGGGATGTAAATTGCCAACAGCCACTCTGGAGAAGTGTACGGTGTGTTCTGAAACATCTAAAAAACACAGCTTGGAGAGCATTGGGCACTTCCACTCATGGGCGTATAAATTGGAAACCTAAAAATCAGCAAGACACAGGCACCCCAAAGTTTAGGGCTGCTCTATTGACAAGAACCCCCACTTCATTACACCTTAAATATCCTAGGAAAGAGAAAAATGGATAAAGAAGTTGTGGTCCTCATGTACAATGGAATATCACTCAGCCATGAAATGAACGTCATAAGGCTAGTAGCAGCAGGATGAGTGGATTTAGGTACGACGATACTACGTGAAATAAGTCACACAGAAAAAGACACTTATCATAAGATATCACTTATAGAGGGAATGTAAAAACCGCTACACTTGAGCTGAATTGCAAAACAGAACAGAGTCACACATTTAGAAAACACACTATGGCTGCTGAACGGGAAAGTTGAGGTGGGGTGATGCATAAAACAAGGGTTTCAAATTAGCTCAGATACCGTTCCATAAACCCAATATGTAAGAGACAAGACCTATTCCTTTTTCAGTGAACTGGACTCAACACCCCCTATTCACCGCACAAGAATATATCTGACTAGTAAGAATCTTCAAACCTATGTATTGATATCTCTCTGTAAGTGAGTCAAGGGGGTGTAAAGCGGCATAAACACAGCCGTGAAAAGCAGCTAAACCCCATTATAAAAATAAATTACTTTTCAAAACCCGTGAAACAAAGACAGTGAAAGAGAGAGAAATTCTTACAAAATTCGTTCAGGGGCTGTGATGCAACCTGGATTGACCATATCTAGACCCACAGCTGATTGAGACATAAGGGTGGACACTCTTGGGGCTGAGAGGTTCGGTGAGGTTGGGTGAGCCAACGCAGACCCTTTCAAGTAATACTGCATGGTACCCATCCCATGGGTCCCAAATCTCCAGGTTCAAGGGCATCTTCCTACATCGAAAACATGCATGAGAAACCCAGAAGATGGTACACCATGTGATCGGGAAAGGTTTCTGAAACGCACCTCATTTCTCATCTCCTTTGCTCGGGTTCGCCATTCCAGCCGATTTACTAGCCATCTCCCTCCTTGGAGAATCAGCACCTTTAACCTCCTGTTCCGTACAGGTTGCAATTTGTCCTGAGGATGAACGGGAAGAGGGGGAACCAATGAGAGACTAGCTCTAGGTGTTGGGACAGGCACAGGTCACTCTATTTTCCCATCAGGAAGAAGAATTAAGCACAAGCTCAGCCTGCCCCCAAGAACCAGAAGAGGGCCTGAAGCAATCCTGCGCTTTTGCGGCCAGCTCCCAAAAAAGCGAGTTGAAAAATGGAGCTCAGGGGCACTGCAATTCACAAACCTGCAGAGTTTTAAATGATACCTCTCGTCCACAAATATATTAAGGGAAGGCAACGAAGAGGCTTTGAAAGCAAGGCAGAATTGCAGGAAACAGATTTCAGGAGGTAGATTCGAATCGCCTTGAAAGCACATGAAAAGCGGCAAAACGTGGACAATGATGCCCTTGGCCAAAAAGGGCGTATGCGTTTTTTCCTGAATATATTCAGGAAAAAAAGGATACGCCCTTTTTGGCCAACCAAGCAACCTGGAAAGGCAAATTAGCGCTCCAAAGAAGTCTCGCTTCCCAGCGGGCAAAAGGGCCATGCGGAAAAAAGTGTCCAAACCAGAAATGCAGGACCGGCCATGGAGAAATGGGAGCCTTGCTATGCTGATGGGTGGGATGTAAATTGCCAACAGCCACTCTGGAGAAGTGTACGGTGTGTTCTGAAACATCTAAAAAACACAGCTTGGAGAGCATTGGGCACTTCCACTCATGGGCGTATAAATTGGAAACCTAAAAATCAGCAAGACACAGGCACCCCAAAGTTTAGGGCTGCTCTATTGACAAGAACCCCCACTTCATTACACCTTAAATATCCTAGGAAAGAGAAAAATGGATAAAGAAGTTGTGGTCCTCATGTACAATGGAATATCACTCAGCCATGAAATGAACGTCATAAGGCTAGTAGCAGCAGGATGAGTGGATTTAGGTACGACGATACTAAGTGAAATAAGTCACACAGAAAAAGACACTTATCATAAGATATCACTTATAGAGGGAATGTAAAAACCGCTACACTTGAACTGAATTGCAAAACAGAACAGAGTCACACATTTAGAAAACACACTATGGCTGCTGAACGGGAAAGGTGAGGTGGGGTGATGCATAAAACAAGGGTTTCAAATTAGCTCCGATACCGTTCCATAAACCCAATATGTAAGAGACAAGACCTATTCCTTTTTCAGTGAACTGGACTCATCACCCCCTATTCACCGCACAAGAATATATCTGACTAGTAAGAATCTTCAAACCTATGTATTGATATCTCTCTGTAAGTGAGTCAAGGGGGTGTAAAGCGGCATAAACACAGCCGTGAAAAGCAGCTAAACCCCATTATAAAAATAAATTACTTTTCAAAACCCGTGAAACAAAGGCAGTGAAAGAGAGAGAAATTCTTACAAAATTCGTTCAGGGGCTGTGATGCAACCTGGATTGACCATATCTAGCCCCACAGCTGATTGAGACATAAGGGTGGACACTCTTGGGGCTGAGAGGTTCGGTGAGGTTGGGTGAGCCAACGCAGACCCTTTCAAGTAATACTGCATGGTACCCATCCCATCGGTCCCAAATCTCCAGGTGCAAGGGCATCTTCCTACATCGAAAACATGCATGAGAAACCCAGAAGATGGTACACCATGTGATCGGGAAAGGTTTCTGAAACGCACCTCATTTCTCATCTCCTTTGCTCGGGTTCGCCATTCCAGCCGATTTACTAGCCATCTCCCTCCTTGGAGAATCAGCACCTTTAACCTCCTGTTCCGTACAGGTTGCAATTTGTCCTGAGGATGAACGGGAAGAGGGGGAACCAATGAGAGACTAGCTCTAGGTGTTGGGACAGGCACAGGTCACTCTATTTTCCCATCAGGAAGAAGAATTAAGCACAAGCTCAGCCTGCCCCCCAGAACCAGAAGAGGGCCTGAAGCAATCCTGCGCTTTTGCGGCCAGCTCCCAAAAAAGCGAGTTGAAAAATGGAGCTCAGGGGCACTGCAATTCACAAACCTGCAGAGTTTTAAATGATACCTCTCGTCCACAAATATATTAAGGGAAGGCAACGAAGAGGCTTTGAAAGCAAGGCAGAATTGCAGGAAACAGATTTCAGGAGGTAGATTCGAATCGCCTTGAAAGCACATGAAAAGCGGCAAAACGTGGACAATGATGCCCTTGGCCAATAAGGGCGTATGCGTTTTTTCCTGAATATATTCAGGAAAAAACGCATACGCCCTTTTTGGCCAACCAAGCAACCTGGAAAGGCAAATTAGCGCTCCAAAGAAGTCTCGCTTCCCAGCGGGCAAAAGGGCCATGCGGAAAAAAGTGTCCAAACCAGAAATGCAGGACCGGCCATGGAGAAATGGGAGCCTTGCTATGCTGATGGGTGGGATGTAAATTGCCAACAGCCACTCTGGAGAAGTGTACGGTGTGTTCTGAAACATCTAAAAAACACAGCTTGGAGAGCATTGGGCACTTCCACTCATGGGCGTATAAATTGGAAACCTAAAAATCAGCAAGACACAGGCACCCCAAAGTTTAGGGCTGCTCTATTGACAAGAACCCCCACTTCATTACACCTTAAATATCCTAGGAAAGAGAAAAATGGATAAAGAAGTTGTGGTCCTCATGTACAATGGAATATCACTCAGCCATGAAATGAACGTCATAAGGCTAGTAGCAGCAGGATGAGTGGATTTAGGTACGACGATACTAAGTGAAATAAGTCACACAGAAAAAGACACTTATCATAAGATATCACTTATAGAGGGAATGTAAAAACGGCTACACTTGAACTGAATTGCCAAACAGAACAGAGTCACACATTTAGAAAACACACTATGGCTGCTGAACGGGAAAGGTGAGGTGGGGTGATGCATAAAACAAGGGTTTCAAATTAGCTCCGATACAGTTCCATAAACCCAATATGTAAGAGACAAGACCTATTCCTTTTTCAGTGAACTGGACTCATCACCCCCTATTCACCGCACAAGAATATATCTGACTAGTAAGAATCTTCAAACCTATGTATTGATATCTCTCTGTAAGTGAGTCAAGGGGGTGTAAAGCGGCATAAACACAGCCGTGAAAAGCAGCTAAACCCCATTATAAAAATAAATTACTTTTCAAAACCCGTGAAACAAAGGCAGTGAAAGAGAGAGAAATTCTTACAAAATTCGTTCAGGGGCTGTGATGCAACCTGGATTGACCATATCTAGCCCCACAGCTGATTGAGACATAAGGGTGGACACTCTTGGGGCTGAGAGGTTCGGTGAGGTTGGGTGAGCCAACGCAGACCCTTTCAAGTAATACTGCATGGTACCCATCCCATGGGTCCCAAATCTCCAGGTGCAAGGGCATCTTCCTACATCGAAAACATGCATGAGAAACCCAGAAGATGGTACACCGTGTGATCGGGAAAGGTTTCTGAAACGCACCTCATTTCTCATCTCCTTTGCTGGGGTTCGCCATTCCAGCCGATTTACTAGCCATCTCCCTCCTTGGAGAATCAGCACCTTTAACCTCCTGTTCCGTACAGGTTGCAATTTGTCCTGAGGATGAACGGGAAGAGGGGGAACCAATGAGAGACTAGCTCTTGGTGTTGGCACAGGCACAGGTCACTCTATTTTCCCATCAGGAAGAAGAATTAAGCACAAGCTCAGCCTGCCCCCCAGAACCAGAAGAGGGCCTGAAGCAATCCTGCGCTTTTGCGGCCAGCTCCCAAAAAAGCGAGTTGAAAAATGGAGCTCAGGGGCACTGCAATTCACAAACCTGCAGAGTTTTAAATGATACCTCTCGTCCACAAATATATTAAGGGAAGGCAACGAAGAGGCTTTGAAAGCAAGGCAGAATTGCAGGAAACAGATTTCAGGAGGTAGATTCGAATCGCCTTGAAAGCACATGAAAAGCGGCAAAACGTGGACAATGATGCCCTTGGCCAAAAAGGGCGTATGCGTTTTTTCCTGAATATATTCAGGAAAAAACGCATACGCCCTTTTTGGCCAACCAAGCAACCTGGAAAGGCAAATCAGCGCTCCAAAGAAGTCTCGCTTCCCAGCGGGCAGAAGGGTCATGCGGAAAAAAGTGTCCAAACCAGAAATGCAGGACCGGCCATGGAGAAATGGGAGCCTTGCTACGCTGATGGGTGGGATGTAAATTGCCAACAGCCACTCTGGAGAAGTGTACGGTGTGTTCTGAAACATCTAAGAAACACAGCTTGAGGAGCATAGGGCACTTCCACTCATGGGCGTATAAATTGGGAAAACTAAAAATCAGCAAGACACAGGCACCCCAAAGCTTAGGGCTGCTCTGTTGACAAGAACCCCCACTTCATTACACCTTAAATATCCTAGGAAAGAGAAAAATGGATAAAGAAGTTGTGGTCCTCATGTACAATGGAATATCACTCAGCCATGAAATCCACGTCATAAGGCTAGTAGCAGCACGATGAGTGGATTTAGGTACGACGATTCTAAGTGAAATAAGTCACACAGAAAAAGACACTTATCATAAGATATCACTTATAGAGGGAATGTAAAAACCGCTACACTTGAACTGAATTGCAAAACAGAACAGAGTCACACGTTTAGGAAACACACTATGGCTGCTGAACGGGAAAGGTGAGGTGGGGTGATGCATAAAACAAGGGTTTCAAATTAGCTCAGATACCGTTCCATAAACCCAATATGTAACAGACAAGACCTATTCCTTTTTCAGTGAACTGGACTCATCACCCCCTATTCACCGCACAAGAATATATCTGAGTAGTAAGAATCTTCAAACCTATGTATTGATATCTCTCTGTAAGTGAGTCAAGGGGGTGTAAAGCGGCATAAACACAGCCGTGAAAAGCAGCTAAACCCCATTATAAAAATAAATTACTTTTAAAAACCAGTGAAACAAAGACAGTGAAAGAGAGAGAAATTCTTACAAAATTCGTTCAGGGGCTGTGATGCAACCTGGATTGACCATATCTAGCCCCACAGCTGATTGAGACATAAGGGTGGACACTCTTGGGGCTGAGAGGTTCGGTGAGGTTGGGTGAGCCAACGCAGACCCTTTCAAGTAATACTGCATGGTACCCATCCCATGGGTTCCAAATCTCCAGGTTCAAGGGCATCTTCCTACGTCGAAAACATGCATGAGAAACCCAGAAGATGGTACACCGTGTGATCGGGAAAGCTTTCTGAAACGCACCTCATTTCTCATCTCCTTTGCTCGGGTTCGCCATTCCAGCCGATTTACTAGCCATCTCCCTCTTTGGAGAATCAGCACCTTTAACCTCCTGTTCCGTACAGGTTGCAATTTGTCCTGAGGATGAAGGGGAAGAGGGGGAACCAATGAGAGACTAGCTCTAGGTGTTGGGACAGGCACGGGTCACTCTATTTTCCCATCAGGAAGAAGAATTAAGCACAAGCTCAGCCTGCCCCCCAGAACCAGAAGAGGGCCTGAAGCAATCCTGCGCTTTTGCGGCCAGCTCCCAAAAAAGCGAGTTGAAAAATGGAGCTCAGGGGCCCTGCAATTCACAAACCTGCAGAGTTTTAAATGATACCTCTCGTCCACAAATATATTAAGGGAAGGCAACGAAGAGGCTTTGAAAGCAAGGCAGAATTGCAGGAAACAGATTTCAGGAGGTAGATTCGAATCGCCTTGAAAGCACATGAAAAGCGGCAAAACGTGGACAATGATGCCCTTGGCCAAAAAGGGCTTATGCGTTTTTTCCTGAATATATTCAGGAAAAAACGCATACGCCCTTTTTGGCCAACCAAGCAACCTGGAAAGGCCAATCAGCGCTCCAAAGAAGTCTCGCTTCCCAGCGGGCAGAAGGGTCATGCGGAAAAAAGTGTCCAAACCAGAAATGCAGGACCGGCCATGGAGAAATGGGAGCCTTGCTACGCTGATGGGTGGGATGTAAATTGCCAACAGCCACTCTGGAGAAGTGTACGGTGTGTTCTGAAACATCTAAAAAACACAGCTTGGAGAGCATAGGGCACTTCCACTCATGGGCGTATAAATTGGGAAAACTAAAAATCAGCAAGACACAGGCACCCCAAAGTTTAGGGCTTTTCTGTTGACAAGAACCCCCACTTCATTACACCTTAAATATCCTAGGAAAGAGAAAAATGTATAAAGAAGTTGTGGTCCTCAGGTACAATGGAATATCACTCAGCCATGAAATCCACGTCATAAGGCTAGTAGCAGCACGATGAGTGGATTTAGGTACGACGATTCTAAGTGAAATAAGTCACACAGAAAAAGACACTTATCCTAAGATATCACTTAGAGAGGGAATGTAAAAACCGCTACACTTGAACTGAATTACAAAACAGAACAGAGTCACACGTTTAGAAAACACACTATGGCTGCTGAACGGGCAAGGTGAGGTGGGGTGATGCATAAAACAAGGGTTTCAAATTAGCTCCGATACCGTTCCATAAACCCAATATGTAAGAGACAAGACCTATTCCTTTTTCAGTGAACTGGACTCAACACCCCCTATTCACCGCACAAGAATATATCTGACTAGTAAGAATCTTCAAACCTATGTATTGATATCTCTCTGTGAGTGAGTCAAGGGGGTGTAAAGCGGCATAAACACAGCTGTGAAAAGCAGCCAAACCCCATTATAAAAATAAATTACTTTTCAAAACCCGTGAAACAAAGACAGTGAAAGAGAGAGAAATTCTTACAAAATTCGTTCACGGGCTGTGATGCAACCTGGATTGACCATATCTAGACCCACAGCTGATTGAGACATAAGGGTGGACACTCTTGGGGCTGAGAGGTTCGGTGAGGTTGGGTGAGCCAACGCAGACCCTTTCAAGTAATACTGCATGGTACCCATCCCATGGGTCCCAAATCTCCAGGTTCAAGGGCATCTTCCTACGTCGAAAACAGGCATGAGAAACCCAGAAGATGGTACACCGTGTGATCGGGAAAGGTTTCTAAAACGCACCTCATTTCTCATCTCCTTTGCTCGGGTTCGCCATTCCAGCCGATTTACTAGCCATCTCCCTCCTTGGAGAATCAGCACCTTTAACCTCCTGTTCCGTACAGGTTGCAATTTGTCCTGAGGATGAACGGGAAGAGGGGGAACCAATGAGAGACTAGCTCTAGGTGTTGGGACAGGCACAGGTCACTCTATTTTCCCATCAGGAAGAAGAATTAAGCACAAGCTCAGCCTGCCCCCCAGAACCAGAAGAGGGCCTGAAGCAATCCTGCGCTTTTGCGGCCAGCTCCCAAAAAAGCGAGTTGAAAAATGGAGCTCAGGGGCCCTGCAATTCACAAACCTGCAGAGTTTTAAATGATACCTCTCGTCCACAAATATATTAAGGGAAGGCAACGAAGAGGCTTTGAAAGCAAGGCAGAATTGCAGGAAACAGATTTCAGGAGGTACATTCGAATCGCCTTGAAAGCACATGAAAAGCGGCAAAACGTGGACAACGATGCCCTTGGCCAAAAAGGGCGTATGCGTTTTTTTCTGAATATATTCAGGAAAAAACGCATACGCCCTTTTTGGCCAACCAAGCCACCTGGAAAGGCCAATCAGCGCTCCAAAGAAGTCTCGCTTCCCAGCGGGCAAAAGGGCCATGCGGAAAAAAGTGTCCAAACCAGAAATGCAGGACCAGCCATGGAGAAATGGGAGCCTTGCTATGCTGATGGGTGGGATGTAAATTGCCAACAGCCACTCTGGAGAAGTGTACGGTGTGTTCTGAAACATCTAAAAAACACAGCTTGGAGAGCATTGGGCACTTCCACTCATGGGCGTATAAATAGGAAAACTAAAAATCAGCAAGACACAGGCACCCCAAAGTTTAGGGCTGCTCTATTGACAAGAACCCCCACTTCATTACACCTTAAATATCCTAGGAAAGCGAAAAATGGATAAAGAAGTTGTGGTCCTCATGTACAATGGAATATCACTCAGCCATGAAATCAACGTCATAAGGCTAGTAGCAGCACGATGAGTGGATTTAGTTACGACGATACTAAGTGAAATAAGTCACACAGAAAAAGACACTTATCATAAGATATCACTTATAGAGGGAATGTAAAAACCGCTACACTTGAACTGAATTGCAAAACAGAACAGAGTCACACATTTAGAAAACACACTATGGCTGCTGAACGGGAAAGGTGAGGTGGGGTGATGCATAAAACAAGGGTTTCAAATTAGCTCCGATACCGTTCCATAAACCCAATATGTAAGAGACAAGACCTATTCCTTTTTCAGTGAACTGGACTCATCACCCCCTATTCACCGCACAAGAATATATCTGACTAGTAAGAATCTTCAAACCTATGTATTGATATCTCTCTGTAAGTGAGTCAAGGGGGTGTAAAGCGGCATAAACACAGCCGTGAAAAGCAGCTAAACCCCATTATAAAAATAAATTACTTTTAAAAACCAGTGAAACAAAGACAGTGAAAGAGAGAGAAATTCTTACAAAATTCGTTCAGGGGCTGTGATGCAACCTGGATTGACCATATCTAGCCCCACAGCTGATTGAGACATAAGGGTGGACCCTCTTGGGGCTGAGAGTTTCGGTGAGGTTGGGTGAGCCAACGCAGACCCTTTCAAGTAATACTGCATGGTACCCATCCCATGGGTCCCAAATCTCCAGGTTCAAGGGCATCTTCCTACATCGAAAACATGCATGAGAAACCCAGAAGATGGTACACCATGTGATCGGAAAAGGTTTCTGAAACGCACCTCATTTCTCATCTCCTTTGCTCGGGTTCGCCATTCCAGCCGATTTACTAGCCATCTCCCTCCTTGGAGAATCAGCACCTTTAACCTCCTGTTCCGTACAGGTTGCAATTTGTCCTGAGGATGAACGGGAAGAGGGGGAACCAATGAGAGACTAGCTCTAGGTGTTGGGACAGGCACAGGTCACTCTATTTTCCCATCAGGAAGAAGAATTAAGCACAAGCTGAGCCTGCCCCCCAGAACCAGTAGAGGGCCTGAAGCAATCCTGCGCTTTTGCGGCCAGCTCCCAAAAAAGCGAGTTGAAAAATGGAGCTCAGGGGCACTGCAATTCACAAACCTGCAGAGTTTTAAATGATACCTCTCGTCCACAAATATATTAAGGGAAGGCAACGAAGAGGCTTTGAAAGCAAGGCAGAATTGCAGGAAACAGATTTCAGGAGGTTGATTCGAATCGCCTTGAAAGCACATGAAAAGCGGCAAATCTTGGACAATGATGCCCTTGGCCAAAAAGGGCGTATGCGTTTTTTCCTGAATATATTCAGGAAAAAACGCATACGCCCTTTTTGGCCAACCAAGCCACCTGGAAAGGCCAATCAGCGCTCCAAAGAAGTCTCGCTTCCCAGCGGGCAAAAGGGCCATGCGGAAAAAAGTGTCCAAACCAGAAATGGAGGACCGGCCATGGAGAAATGGGAGCCTTGCTACGCTGATGGGTGGGATGTAAATTGCCAACAGCCACTCTGGAGAAGTGTACGGTGTGTTCTGAAACATCTAAAAAACAGAGCTAGGAGAGCATTGGGCACTTCCACTCATGGGCGTATAAATTGGAAAACTAAAAATCAGCAAGACACAGGCACCCCAAAGTTTAGGGCTGCTCTATTGACAAGAACCCCCACTTCATTACACCTTAAATATCCTAGGAAAGAGAAAAATGTATAAAGAAGTTGTGGTCCTCATGTACAATGGAATATCACTCAGCCATGAAATCCACGTCATAAGGCTAGTAGCAGCACGATGAGTGGATTTAGGTACGACGATTCTAAGTGAAATAAGTCACACAGAAAAAGACACTTATCCTAAGATATCACTTAGAGAGGGAATGTAAAAACCGCTACACTTGAACTGAATTACAAAAGAGAACAGAGTCACACGTTTAGAAAACACACTATGGCTGCTGAACGGGCAAGGTGAGGTGGGGTGATGCATAAAACAAGGGTTTCAAATTAGCTCCGATACCGTTCCATAAACCCAATATGTAAGAGACAAGACCTATTCCTTTTTCAGTGAACTGGACTCAACACCCCCTATTCACCGCACAAGAATATATCTGACTAGGAAGAATCTTCAAACCTATGTATTGATATCTCTCTGTGAGTGAGTCAAGGGGGTGTAAAGCGGCATAAACACAGCCGTGAAAAGCAGCCAAACCCCATTATAAAAATAAATTACTTTTCAAAACCCATGAAACAAAGACAGTGAAAGAGAGAGAAATTCTTACAAAATTCGTTCACGGGCTGTGATGCAACCTGGATTGACCATATCTAGACCCACAGCTGATTGAGACATAAGGGTGGACACTCTTGGGGCTGAGAGGTTCGGTGAGGTTGGGTGAGCCAACGCAGACCCTTTCAAGTAATACTGCATGGTACCCATCCCATGGGTCCCAAATCTCCAGGTTCAAGGGCATCTTCCTACGTCGAAAACAGGCATGAGAAACCCAGAAGATGGTACACCGTGTGATCGGGAAAGGTTTCTAAAACGCACCTCATTTCTCATCTCCTTTGCTCGGGTTCGCCATTCCAGCCGATTTACTAGCCATCTCCCTCCTTGGAGAATCAGCACCTTTAACCTCCTGTTCCGTACAGGTTGCAATTTGTCCAGAGGATGAACGGGAAGAGGGGGAACCAATGAGAGACTAGCTCTAGGTGTTGGGACAGGCACAGGTCACTCTATTTTCCCATCAGGAAGAAGAATTAAGCACAAGCTCAGCCTGCCCCCCAGAACCAGAAGAGGGCCTGAAGCAATCCTGCGCTTTTGCGGCCAGCTCCCAAAAAAGCGAGTTGAAAAATGGAGCTCAGGGGCCCTGCAATTCACAAACCTGCAGAGTTTTAAATGATACCTCTCGTCCACAAATATATTAAGGGAAGGCAACGAAGAGGCTTTGAAAGCAAGGCAGAATTGCAGGAAACAGATTTCAGGAGGTACATTCGAATCGCCTTGAAAGCACATGAAAAGCGGCAAAACGTGGACAATGATGCCCTTTTTGGCCAACCAAGCCACCTGGAAAGGCCAATCAGCGCTCCAAAGAAGTCTCGCTTCCCAGCGGGCAAAAGGGCCATGCGGAAAAAAGTGTCCAAACCAGAAATGCAGGACTAGCCATGGAGAAATGGGAGCCTTGCTATGCTGATGGGTGGGATGTAAATTGCCAACAGCCACTCTGGAGAAGTGTACGGTGTGTTCTGAAACATCTAAAAAACACAGCTTGGAGAGCATTGGGCACTTCCACTCATGGGCGTATAAATAGGAAAACTAAAAATCAGCAAGACACAGGCACCCCAAAGTTTAGGGCTGCTCTATTGACAAGAACCCCCACTTCATTACACCTTAAATATCCTAGGAAAGAGAAAAATGGATAAAGAAGTTGTGGTCCTCATGTACAATGGAATATCACTCAGCCATGAAATGAACGTCATAAGGCTAGTAGCAGCACGATGAGTGGATTTAGTTACGACGATACTAAGTGAAATAAGTCACACAGAAAAAGACACTTATCATAAGATATCACTTATAGAGGGAATGTAAAAACCGCTACACTTGAACTGAATTGCAAAACAGAACAGAGTCACACATTTAGAAAACACACTATGGCTGCTGAACGGGAAAGGTGAGGTGGGGTGATGCATAAAACAAGGGTTTCAAATTAGCTCAGATACCGTTCCATAAACCCAATATGTAAGAGACAAGACCTATTCCTTTTTCAGTGAACTGGACTCATCACCCCCTATTCACCGCACAAGAATATATCTGACTAGTAAGAATCTTCAAACCTATGTATTGATATCTCTCTGTAAGTGAGTCAAGGGGGTGTAAAGCGGCATAAACACAGCCGTGAAAAGCAGCTAAACCCCATTATAAAAATAAATTACTTTTAAAAACCAGTGAAACAAAGACAGTGAAAGAGAGAGAAATTCTTACAAAATTCGTTCAGGGGCTGTGATGCAACCTGGATTGACCATATCTAGACCCACAGCTGATTGAGACATAAGGGTGGACACTCTTGGGGCTGAGAGTTTCGGTGAGGTTGGGTGAGCCAACGCAGACCCTTTCAAGTAATACTGCATGGTACCCATCCCATGGGTCCCAAATCTCCAGGTTCAAGGGCATCTTCCTACATCGAAAACATGCATGAGAAACCCAGAAGATGGTACACCATGTGATCGGGAAAGGTTTCTGAAACGCACCTCATTTCTCATCTCCTTTGCTCGGGTTCGCCATTCCAGCCGATTTACTAGCCATCTCCCTCCTTGGAGAATCAGCACCTTTAACCTCCTGTTCCGTACAGGTTGCAATTTGTCCTGAGGATGAACGGGAAGAGGGGGAACCAATGAGAGACTAGCTCTAGGTGTTGGGACAGGCACAGGTCACTCTATTTTCCCATCAGGAAGAAGAATTAAGCACAAGCTCAGCCTGCCCCCCAGAACCAGTAGAGGGCCTGAAGCAATCCTGCGCTTTTGCGGCCAGCTCCCAAAAAAGCGAGTTGAAAAATGGAGCTCAGGGGCCCTGCAATTCACAAACCTGCAGAGTTTTAAATGATACCTCTCGTCCACAAATATATTAAGGGAAGGCAACGAAGAGGCTTTGAAAGCAAGGCAGAATTGCAGGAAACAGATTTCAGGAGGTAGATTCGAATCGCCTTGAAAGCACATGAAAAGCGGCAAAACGTGGACAATGATGCCCTTGGCCAAAAAGGGCTTATGCGTTTTTTCCTGAATATATTCAGGAAAAAACGCATACGCCCTTTTTGGCCAACCAAGCAACCTGGAAAGGCCAATCAGCGCTCCAAAGAAGTCTCGCTTCCCAGCGGGCAGAAGGGTCATGCGGAAAAAAGTGTCCAAACCAGAAATGCAGGACCGGCCATGGAGAAATGGGAGCCTTGCTACGCTGATGGGTGGGATGTAAATTGCCAACAGCCACTCTGGAGAAGTGTACGGTGTGTTCTGAAACATCTAAAAAACACAGCTTGGAGAGCATAGGGCACTTCCACTCATGGGCGTATAAATTGGGAAAACTAAAAATCAGCAAGACACAGGCACCCCAAAGTTTAGGGCTTTTCTGTTGACAAGAACCCCCACTTCATTACACCTTAAATATCCTAGGAAAGAGAAAAATGTATAAAGAAGTTGTGGTCCTCAGGTACAATGGAATATCACTCAGCCATGAAATCCACGTCATAAGGCTAGTAGCAGCACGATGAGTGGATTTAGGTACGACGATTCTAAGTGAAATAAGTCACACAGAAAAAGACACTTATCCTAAGATATCACTTAGAGAGGGAATGTAAAAACCGCTACACTTGAACTGAATTACAAAACAGAACAGAGTCACACGTTTAGAAAACACACTATGGCTGCTGAACGGGCAAGGTGAGGTGGGGTGATGCATAAAACAAGGGTTTCAAATTAGCTCCGATACCGTTCCATAAACCCAATATGTAAGAGACAAGACCTATTCCTTTTTCAGTGAACTGGACTCAACACCCCCTATTCACCGCACAAGAATATATCTGACTAGTAAGAATCTTCAAACCTATGTATTGATATCTCTCTGTGAGTGAGTCAAGGGGGTGTAAAGCGGCATAAACACAGCCGTGAAAAGCAGCCAAACCCCATTATAAAAATAAATTACTTTTCAAAACCCGTGAAACAAAGACAGTGAAAGAGAGAGAAATTCTTACAAAATTCGTTCACGGGCTGTGATGCAACCTGGATTGACCATATCTAGACCCACAGCTGATTGAGACATAAGGGTGGACACTCTTGGGGCTGAGAGGTTCGGTGAGGTTGGGTGAGCCAACGCAGACCCTTTCAAGTAATACTGCATGGTACCCATCCCATGGGTCCCAAATCTCCAGGTTCAAGGGCATCTTCCTACGTCGAAAACAGGCATGAGAAACCCAGAAGATGGTACACCGTGTGATCGGGAAAGGTTTCTAAAACGCACCTCATTTCTCATCTCCTTTGCTCGGGTTCGCCATTCCAGCCGATTTACTAGCCATCTCCCTCCTTGGAGAATCAGCACCTTTAACCTCCTGTTCCGTACAGGTTGCAATTTGTCCTGAGGATGAACGGGAAGAGGGGGAACCAATGAGAGACTAGCTCTAGGTGTTGGGACAGGCACAGGTCACTCTATTTTCCCATCAGGAAGAAGAATTAAGCACAAGCTCAGCCTGCCCCCCAGAACCAGAAGAGGGCCTGAAGCAATCCTGCGCTTTTGCGGCCAGCTCCCAAAAAAGCGAGTTGAAAAATGGAGCTCAGGGGCCCTGCAATTCACAAACCTGCAGAGTTTTAAATGATACCTCTCGTCCACAAATATATTAAGGGAAGGCAACGAAGAGGCTTTGAAAGCAAGGCAGAATTGCAGGAAACAGATTTCAGGAGGTACATTCGAATCGCCTTGAAAGCACATGAAAAGCGGCAAAACGTGGACAACGATGCCCTTGGCCAAAAAGGGCGTATGCGTTTTTTTCTGAATATATTCAGGAAAAAACGCATACGCCCTTTTTGGCCAACCAAGCCACCTGGAAAGGCCAATCAGCGCTCCAAAGAAGTCTCGCTTCCCAGCGGGCAAAAGGGCCATGCGGAAAAAAGTGTCCAAACCAGAAATGCAGGACCAGCCATGGAGAAATGGGAGCCTTGCTATGCTGATGGGTGGGATGTAAATTGCCAACAGCCACTCTGGAGAAGTGTACGGTGTGTTCTGAAACATCTAAAAAACACAGCTTGGAGAGCATTGGGCACTTCCACTCATGGGCGTATAAATAGGAAAACTAAAAATCAGCAAGACACAGGCACCCCAAAGTTTAGGGCTGCTCTATTGACAAGAACCCCCACTTCATTACACCTTAAATATCCTAGGAAAGCGAAAAATGGATAAAGAAGTTGTGGTCCTCATGTACAATGGAATATCACTCAGCCATGAAATGAACGTCATAAGGCTAGTAGCAGCACGATGAGTGGATTTAGTTACGACGATACTAAGTGAAATAAGTCACACAGAAAAAGACACTTATCATAAGATATCACTTATAGAGGGAATGTAAAAACCGCTACACTTGAACTGAATTGCAAAACAGAACAGAGTCACACATTTAGAAAACACACTATGGCTGCTGAACGGGAAAGGTGAGGTGGGGTGATGCATAAAACAAGGGTTTCAAATTAGCTCCGATACCGTTCCATAAACCCAATATGTAAGAGACAAGACCTATTCCTTTTTCAGTGAACTGGACTCATCACCCCCTATTCACCGCACAAGAATATATCTGACTAGTAAGAATCTTCAAACCTATGTATTGATATCTCTCTGTAAGTGAGTCAAGGGGGTGTAAAGCGGCATAAACACAGCCGTGAAAAGCAGCTAAACCCCATTATAAAAATAAATTACTTTTAAAAACCAGTGAAACAAAGACAGTGAAAGAGAGAGAAATTCTTACAAAATTCGTTCAGGGGCTGTGATGCAACCTGGATTGACCATATCTAGCCCCACAGCTGATTGAGACATAAGGGTGGACCCTCTTGGGGCTGAGAGTTTCGGTGAGGTTGGGTGAGCCAACGCAGACCCTTTCAAGTAATACTGCATGGTACCCATCCCATGGGTCCCAAATCTCCAGGTTCAAGGGCATCTTCCTACATCGAAAACATGCATGAGAAACCCAGAAGATGGTACACCATGTGATCGGAAAAGGTTTCTGAAACGCACCTCATTTCTCATCTCCTTTGCTCGGGTTCGCCATTCCAGCCGATTTACTAGCCATCTCCCTCCTTGGAGAATCAGCACCTTTAACCTCCTGTTCCGTACAGGTTGCAATTTGTCCTGAGGATGAACGGGAAGAGGGGGAACCAATGAGAGACTAGCTCTAGGTGTTGGGACAGGCACAGGTCACTCTATTTTCCCATCAGGAAGAAGAATTAAGCACAAGCTGAGCCTGCCCCCCAGAACCAGTAGAGGGCCTGAAGCAATCCTGCGCTTTTGCGGCCAGCTCCCAAAAAAGCGAGTTGAAAAATGGAGCTCAGGGGCACTGCAATTCACAAACCTGCAGAGTTTTAAATGATACCTCTCGTCCACAAATATATTAAGGGAAGGCAACGAAGAGGCTTTGAAAGCAAGGCAGAATTGCAGGAAACAGATTTCAGGAGGTTGATTCGAATCGCCTTGAAAGCACATGAAAAGCGGCAAATCTTGGACAATGATGCCCTTGGCCAAAAAGGGCGTATGCGTTTTTTCCTGAATATATTCAGGAAAAAACGCATACGCCCTTTTTGGCCAACCAAGCCACCTGGAAAGGCCAATCAGCGCTCCAAAGAAGTCTCGCTTCCCAGCGGGCAAAAGGGCCATGCGGAAAAAAGTGTCCAAACCAGAAATGGAGGACCGGCCATGGAGAAATGGGAGCCTTGCTATGCTGATGGGTGGGATGTAAATTGCCAACAGCCACTCTGGAGAAGTGTACGGTGTGTTCTGAAACATCTAAAAAACAGAGCTAGGAGAGCATTGGGCACTTCCACTCATGGGCGTATAAATTGGAAAACTAAAAATCAGCAAGACACAGGCACCCCAAAGTTTAGGGCTGCTCTATTGAAAAGAACCCCCACTTCATTACACCTTAAATATCCTAGGAAAGAGAAAAATGTATAAAGAAGTTGTGGTCCTCATGTACAATGGAATATCACTCAGCCATGAAATCCACGTCATAAGGCTAGTAGCAGCACGATGAGTGGATTTAGGTACGACGATTCTAAGTGAAATAAGTCACACAGAAAAAGACACTTATCCTAAGATATCACTTAGAGAGGGAATGTAAAAACCGCTACACTTGAACTGAATTACAAAAGAGAACAGAGTCACACGTTTAGAAAACACACTATGGCTGCTGAACGGGCAAGGTGAGGTGGGGTGATGCATAAAACAAGGGTTTCAAATTAGCTCCGATACCGTTCCATAAACCCAATATGTAAGAGACAAGACCTATTCCTTTTTCAGTGAACTGGACTCAACACCCCCTATTCACCGCACAAGAATATATCTGACTAGGAAGAATCTTCAAACCTATGTATTGATATCTCTCTGTGAGTGAGTCAAGGGGGTGTAAAGCGGCATAAACACAGCCGTGAAAAGCAGCCAAACCCCATTATAAAAATAAATTACTTTTCAAAACCCATGAAACAAAGACAGTGAAAGAGAGAGAAATTCTTACAAAATTCGTTCACGGGCTGTGATGCAACCTGGATTGACCATATCTAGACCCACAGCTGATTGAGACATAAGGGTGGACACTCTTGGGGCTGAGAGGTTCGGTGAGGTTGGGTGAGCCAACGCAGACCCTTTCAAGTAATACTGCATGGTACCCATCCCATGGGTCCCAAATCTCCAGGTTCAAGGGCATCTTCCTACGTCGAAAACAGGCATGAGAAACCCAGAAGATGGTACACCGTGTGATCGGGAAAGGTTTCTAAAACGCACCTCATTTCTCATCTCCTTTGCTCGGGTTCGCCATTCCAGCCGATTTACTAGCCATCTCCCTCCTTGGAGAATCAGCACCTTTAACCTCCTGTTCCGTACAGGTTGCAATTTGTCCAGAGGATGAACGGGAAGAGGGGGAACCAATGAGAGACTAGCTCTAGGTGTTGGGACAGGCACAGGTCACTCTATTTTCCCATCAGGAAGAAGAATTAAGCACAAGCTCAGCCTGCCCCCCAGAACCAGAAGAGGGCCTGAAGCAATCCTGCGCTTTTGCGGCCAGCTCCCAAAAAAGCGAGTTGAAAAATGGAGCTCAGGGGCCCTGCAATTCACAAACCTGCAGAGTTTTAAATGATACCTCTCGTCCACAAATATATTAAGGGAAGGCAACGAAGAGGCTTTGAAAGCAAGGCAGAATTGCAGGAAACAGATTTCAGGAGGTACATTCGAATCGCCTTGAAAGCACATGAAAAGCGGCAAAACGTGGACAATGATGCCCTTTTTGGCCAACCAAGCCACCTGGAAAGGCCAATCAGCGCTCCAAAGAAGTCTCGCTTCCCAGCGGGCAAAAGGGCCATGCGGAAAAAAGTGTCCAAACCAGAAATGCAGGACCAGCCATGGAGAAATGGGAGCCTTGCTATGCTGATGGGTGGGATGTAAATTGCCAACAGCCACTCTGGAGAAGTGTACGGTGTGTTCTGAAACATCTAAAAAACACAGCTTGGAGAGCATTGGGCACTTCCACTCATGGGCGTATAAATAGGAAAACTAAAAATCAGCAAGACACAGGCACCCCAAAGTTTAGGGCTGCTCTATTGACAAGAACCCCCACTTCATTACACCTTAAATATCCTAGGAAAGAGAAAAATGGATAAAGAAGTTGTGGTCCTCATGTACAATGGAATATCACTCAGCCATGAAATGAACGTCATAAGGCTAGTAGCAGCACGATGAGTGGATTTAGTTACGACGATACTAAGTGAAATAAGTCACACAGAAAAAGACACTTATCATAAGATATCACTTATAGAGGGAATGTAAAAACCGCTACACTTGAACTGAATTGCAAAACAGAACAGAGTCACACATTTAGAAAACACACTATGGCTGCTGAACGGGAAAGGTGAGGTGGGGTGATGCATAAAACAAGGGTTTCAAATTAGCTCAGATACCGTTCCATAAACCCAATATGTAAGAGACAAGACCTATTCCTTTTTCAGTGAACTGGACTCATCACCCCCTATTCACCGCACAAGAATATATCTGACTAGTAAGAATCTTCAAACCTATGTATTGATATCTCTCTGTAAGTGAGTCAAGGGGGTGTAAAGCGGCATAAACACAGCCGTGAAAAGCAGCTAAACCCCATTATAAAAATAAATTACTTTTAAAAACCAGTGAAACAAAGACAGTGAAAGAGAGAGAAATTCTTACAAAATTCGTTCAGGGGCTGTGATGCAACCTGGATTGACCATATCTAGACCCACAGCTGATTGAGACATAAGGGTGGACACTCTTGGGGCTGAGAGTTTCGGTGAGGTTGGGTGAGCCAACGCAGACCCTTTCAAGTAATACTGCATGGTACCCATCCCATGGGTCCCAAATCTCCAGGTTCAAGGGCATCTTCCTACATCGAAAACATGCATGAGAAACCCAGAAGATGGTACACCATGTGATCGGGAAAGGTTTCTGAAACGCACCTCATTTCTCATCTCCTTTGCTCGGGTTCGCCATTCCAGCCGATTTACTAGCCATCTCCCTCCTTGGAGAATCAGCACCTTTAACCTCCTGTTCCGTACAGGTTGCAATTTGTCCTGAGGATGAACGGGAAGAGGGGGAACCAATGAGAGACTAGCTCTAGGTGTTGGGACAGGCACAGGTCACTCTATTTTCCCATCAGGAAGAAGAATTAAGCACAAGCTCAGCCTGCCCCCCAGAACCAGTAGAGGGCCTGAAGCAATCCTGCGCTTTTGCGGCCAGCTCCCAAAAAAGCGAGTTGAAAAATGGAGCTCAGGGGCACTGCAATTCACAAACCTGCAGAGTTTTAAATGATACCTCTCGTCCACAAATATATTAAGGGAAGGCAACGAAGAGGCTTTGAAAGCAAGGCAGAATTGCAGGAAACAGATTTCAGGAGGTAGATTCGAATCGCCTTGAAAGCACATGAAAAGCGGCAAATCGTGGACAATGATGCCCTTGGCCAAAAAGGGCGTATGCGTTTTTTCCTGAATATATTCAGGAAAAAACGCATACGCCCTTTTTGGCCAACCAAGCCACCTGGAAAGGCCAATCAGCGCTCCAAAGAAGTCTCGCTTCCCAGCGGGCAAAAGGGCCATGCGGAAAAAAGTGTCCAAACCAGAAATGGAGGACCGGCCATGGAGAAATGGGAGCCTTGCTATGCTGATGGGTGGGATGTAAATTGCCAACAGCCACTCTGGAGAAGTGTACGGTGTGTTCTGAAACATCTAAAAAACACAGCTTGGAGAGCATTGGGCACTTCCACTCATGGGCGTATAAATTGGAAAACTAAAAATCAGCAAGACACAGGCACCCCAAAGTTTAGGGCTGCTCTATTGACAAGAACCCCCACTTCATTACACCTTAAATATCCTAGGAAAGAGAAAAATGTATAAAGAAGTTGTGGTCCTCATGTACAATGGAATATCACTCAGCCATGAAATCCACGTCATAAGGCTAGTAGCAGCACGATGAGTGGTTTTAGGTACGACGATTCTAAGTGAAATAAGTCACACAGAAAAAGACACTTATCCTAAGATATCACTTAGAGAGGGAATGTAAAAACCGCTACACTTGAACTGAATTACAAAAGAGAACAGAGTCACACGTTTAGAAAACACACTATGGCTGCTGAACGGGCAAGGTGAGGTGGGGTGATGCATAAAACAAGGGTTTCAAATTAGCTCCGATACCGTTCCATAAACCCAATATGTAAGAGACAAGACCTATTCCTTTTTCAGTGAACTGGACTCAACACCCCCTATTCACCGCACGAGAATATATCTGACTAGGAAGAATCTTCAAACCTATGTATTGATATCTCTCTGTGAGTGAGTCAAGGGGGTGTAAAGCGGCATAAACACAGCCGTGAAAAGCAGCCAAACCCCATTATAAAAATAAATTACTTTTCAAAACCCATGAAACAAAGACAGTGAAAGAGAGAGAAATTCTTACAAAATTCGTTCACGGGCTGTGATGCAACCTGGATTGACCATATCTAGACCCACAGCTGATTGAGACATAAGGGTGGACACTCTTGGGGCTGAGAGGTTCGGTGAGGTTGGGTGAGCCAACGCAGACCCTTTCAAGTAATACTGCATGGTACCCATCCCATGGGTCCCAAATCTCCAGGTTCAAGGGCATCTTCCTACGTCGAAAACAGGCATGAGAAACCCAGAAGATGGTACACCGTGTGATCGGGAAAGGTTTCTAAAACGCACCTCATTTCTCATCTCCTTTGCTCGGGTTCGCCATTCCAGCCGATTTACTAGCCATCTCCCTCCTTGGAGAATCAGCACCTTTAACCTCCTGTTCCGTACAGGTTGCAATTTGTCCAGAGGATGAACGGGAAGAGGGGGAACCAATGAGAGACTAGCTCTAGGTGTTGGGACAGGCACAGGTCACTCTATTTTCCCATCAGGAAGAAGAATTAAGCACAAGCTCAGCCTGCCCCCCAGAACCAGAAGAGGGCCTGAAGCAATCCTGCGCTTTTGCGGCCAGCTCCCAAAAAAGCGAGTTGAAAAATGGAGCTCAGGGGCCCTGCAATTCACAAACCTGCAGAGTTTTAAATGATACCTCTCGTCCACAAATATATTAAGGGAAGGCAACGAAGAGGCTTTGAAAGCAAGGCAGAATTGCAGGAAACAGATTTCGGGAGGTACATTCGAATCGCCTTGAAAGCACATGAAAAGCGGCAAAACGTGGACAATGATGCCCTTTTTGGCCAACCAAGCCACCCGGAAAGGCCAATCAGCGCTCCAAAGAAGTCTCGCTTCCCAGCGGGCAAAAGGGCCATGCGGAAAAAAGTGTCCAAACCAGAAATGCAGGACCAGCCATGGAGAAATGGGAGCCTTGCTATGCTGATGGGTGGGATGTAAATTGCCAACAGCCACTCTGGAGAAGTGTACGGTGTGTTCTGAAACATCTAAAAAACACAGCTTGGAGAGCATTGGGCACTTCCACTCATGGGCGTATAAATAGGAAAACTAAAAATCAGCAAGACACAGGCACCCCAAAGTTTAGGGCTGCTCTATTGACAAGAACCACCACTTCATTACACCTTAAATATCCTAGGAAAGAGAAAAATGGATAAAGAAGTTGTGGTCCTCATGTACAATGGAATATCATTCAGCCATGAAATGAACGTCATAAGGCTAGTAGCAGCACGATGAGTGGATTTAGTTACGACGATACTAAGTGAAATAAGTCACACAGAAAAAGACACTTATCATAAGATATCACTTATAGAGGGAATGTAAAAACCGCTACACTTGAACTGAATTGCAAAACAGAACAGAGTCACACATTTAGAAAACACACTATGGCTGCTGAACGGGAAAGGTGAGGTGGGGTGATGCATAAAACAAGGGTTTCAAATTAGCTCAGATACCGTTCCATAAACCCAATATGTAAGAGACAAGACCTATTCCTTTTTCAGTGAACTGGACTCATCACCCCCTATTCACCGCACAAGAATATATCTGACTAGTAAGAATCTTCAAACCTATGTATTGATATCTCTCTGTAAGTGAGTCAAGGGGGTGTAAAGCGGCATAAACACAGCCGTGAAAAGCAGCTAAACCCCACTATAAAAATAAATTACTTTTAAAAACCAGTGAAACAAAGACAGTGAAAGAGAGAGAAATTCTTACAAAATTCGTTCAGGGGCTGTGATGCAACCTGGATTGACCATATCTAGACCCACAGCTGATTGAGACATAAGGGTGGACACTCATGGGGCTGAGAGTTTCGGTGAGGTTGGGTGAGCCAACGCAGACCCTTTCAAGTAATACTGCATGGTACCCATCCCATGGGTCCCAAATCTCCAGGTTCAAGGGCATCTTCCTACATCGAAAACATGCATGAGAAACCCAGAAGATGGTACACCATGTGATCGGGAAAGGTTTCTGAAACGCACCTCATTTCTCATCTCCTTTGCTCGGGTTCGCCATTCCAGCCGATTTACTAGCCATCTCCCTCCTTGGAGAATCAGCACCTTTAACCTCCTGTTCCGTACAGGTTGCAATTTGTCCTGAGGATGAACGGGAAGAGGGGGAACCAATGAGAGACTAGCTCTAGGTGTTGGGACAGGCACAGGTCACTCTATTTTCCCATCAGGAAGAAGAATTAAGCACAAGCTCAGCCTGCCCCCCAGAACCAGTAGAGGGCCTGAAGCAATCCTGCGCTTTTGCGGCCAGCTCCCAAAAAAGCGAGTTGAAAAATGGAGCTCAGGGGCACTGCAATTCACAAACCTGCAGAGTTTTAAATGATACCTCTCGTCCACAAATATATTAAGGGAAGGCAACGAAGAGGCTTTGAAAGCAAGGCAGAATTGCAGGAAACAGATTTCAGGAGGTAGATTCGAATCGCCTTGAAAGCACATGAAAAGCGGCAAATCGTGGACAATGATGCCCTTGGCCAAAAAGGGCGTATGCGTTTTTTCCTGAATATATTCAGGAAAAAACGCATACGCCCTTTTTGGCCAACCAAGCCACCTGGAAAGGCCAATCAGCGCTCCAAAGAAGTCTCGCTTCCCAGCGGGCAAAAGGGCCATGCGGAAAAAAGTGTCCAAACCAGAAATGGAGGACCGGCCATGGAGAAATGGGAGCCTTGCTATGCTGATGGGTGGGATGTAAATTGCCAACAGCCACTCTGGAGAAGTGTACGGTGTGTTCTGAAACATCTAAAAAACACAGCTTGGAGAGCATTGGGCACTTCCACTCATGGGCGTATAAATTGGAAAACTAAAAATCAGCAAGACACAGGCACCCCAAAGTTTAGGGCTGCTCTATTGACAAGAACCCCCACTTCATTACACCTTAAATATCCTAGGAAAGAGAAAAATGTATAAAGAAGTTGTGGTCCTCATGTACAATGGAATATCACTCAGCCATGAAATCCACGTCATAAGGCTAGTAGCAGCACGATGAGTGGATTTAGGTACGACGATTCTAAGTGAAATAAGTCACACAGAAAAAGACACTTATCCTAAGATATCACTTAGAGAGGGAATGTAAAAACCGCTACACTTGAACTGAATTACAAAAGAGAACAGAGTCACACGTTTAGAAAACACACTATGGCTGCTGAACGGGCAAGGTGAGGTGGGGTGATGCATAAAACAAGGGTTTCAAATTAGCTCCGATACCGTTCCATAAACCCAATATGTAAGAGACAAGACCTATTCCTTTTTCAGTGAACTGGACTCAACACCCCCTATTCACCGCACGAGAATATATCTGACTAGGAAGAATCTTCAAACCTATGTATTGATATCTCTCTGTGAGTGAGTCAAGGGGGTGTAAAGCGGCATAAACACAGCCGTGAAAAGCAGCCAAACCCCATTATAAAAATAAATTACTTTTCAAAACCCATGAAACAAAGACAGTGAAAGAGAGAGAAATTCTTACAAAATTCGTTCACGGGCTGTGATGCAACCTGGATTGACCATATTTAGACCCACAGCTGATTGAGACATAAGGGTGGACACTCTTGGGGCTGAGAGGTTCGGTGAGGTTGGGTGAGCCAACGCAGACCCTTTCAAGTAATACTGCATGGTACCCATCCCATGGGTCCCAAATCTCCAGGTTCAAGGGCATCTTCCTACGTCGAAAACAGGCATGAGAAACCCAGAAGATGGTACACCGTGTGATCGGGAAAGGTTTCTAAAACGCACCTCATTTCTCATCTCCTTTGCTCGGGTTCGCCATTCCAGCCGATTTACTAGCCATCTCCCTCCTTGGAGAATCAGCACCTTTAACCTCCTGTTCCGTACAGGTTGCAATTTGTCCAGAGGATGAACGGGAAGAGGGGGAACCAATGAGAGACTAGCTCTAGGTGTTGGGACAGGCACAGGTCACTCTATTTTCCCATCAGGAAGAAGAATTAAGCACAAGCTCAGCCTGCCCCCCAGAACCAGAAGAGGGCCTGAAGCAATCCTGCGCTTTTGCGGCCAGCTCCCAAAAAAGCGAGTTGAAAAATGGAGCTCAGGGGCCCTGCAATTCACAAACCTGCAGAGTTTTAAATGATACCTCTCGTCCACAAATATATTAAGGGAAGGCAACGAAGAGGCTTTGAAAGCAAGGCAGAATTGCAGGAAACAGATTTCGGGAGGTACATTCGAATCGCCTTGAAAGCACATGAAAAGCGGCAAAACGTGGACAATGATGCCCTTGGCCAAAAAGGGCGTATGCGTTTTTTCCTGAATATATTCAGGAAAAAACGCATACGCCCTTTTTGGCCAACCAAGCCACCTGGAAAGGCCAATCAGCGCTCCAAAGAAGTCTCGCTTCCCAGCGGGCAAAAGGGCCATGCGGAAAAAAGTGTCCAAACCAGAAATGCAGGACCAGCCATGGAGAAATGGGAGCCTTGCTATGCTGATGGGTGGGATGTAAATTGCCAACAGCCACTCTGGAGAAGTGTACGGTGTGTTCTGAAACATCTAAAAAACACAGCTTGGAGAGCATTGGGCACTTCCACTCATGGGCGTATAAATAGGAAAACTAAAAATCAGCAAGACACAGGCACCCCAAAGTTTAGGGCTGCTCTATTGACAAGAACCCCCACTTCATTACACCTTAAATATCCTAGGAAAGAGAAAAATGGATAAAGAAGTTGTGGTCCTCATGTACAATGGAATATCACTCAGCCATGAAATGAACGTCATAAGGCTAGTAGCAGCACGATGAGTGCATTTAGTTACGACGATACTAAGTGAAATAAGTCACACAGAAAAAGACACTTATCATAAGATATCACTTATAGAGGGAATGTAAAAACCGCTACACTTGAACTGAATTGCAAAACAGAACAGAGTCACACATTTAGAAAACACACTATGGCTGCTGAACGGGAAAGGTGAGGTGGGGTGATGCATAAAACAAGGGTTTCAAATTAGCTCCGATACCGTTCCATAAACCCAATATGTAAGAGACAAGACCTATTCCTTTTTCAGTGAACTGGACTCATCACCCCCTATTCACCGCACAAGAATATATCTGACTAGTAAGAATCTTCAAACCTATGTATTGATATCTCTCTGTAAGTGAGTCAAGGGGGTGTAAAGCGGCATAAACACAGCCGTGAAAAGCAGCTAAACCCCATTATAAAAATAAATTACTTTTAAAAACCAGTGAAACAAAGACAGTGAAAGAGAGAGAAATTCTTACAAAATTCGTTCAGGGGCTGTGATGCAACCTGGATTGACCATATCTAGCCCCACAGCTGATTGAGACATAAGGGTGGACCCTCTTGGGGCTGAGAGTTTCGGTGAGGTTGGGTGAGCCAACGCAGACCCTTTCAAGTAATACTGCATGGTACCCATCCCATGGGTCCCAAATCTCCAGGTTCAAGGGCATCTTCCTACATCGAAAACATGCATGAGAAACCCAGAAGATGGTACACCATGTGATCGGGAAAGGTTTCTGAAACGCACCTCATTTCTCATCTCCTTTGCTCGGGTTCGCCATTCCAGCCGATTTACTAGCCATCTCCCTCCTTGGAGAATCAGCACCTTTAACCTCCTGTTCCGTACAGGTTGCAATTTGTCCTGAGGATGAACGGGAAGAGGGGGAACCAATGAGAGACTAGCTCTAGGTGTTGGGACAGGCACAGGTCACTCTATTTTCCCATCAGGAAGAAGAATTAAGCACAAGCTCAGCCTGCCCCCCAGAACGAGAAGAGGGCCTGAAGCAATCCTGCGCTTTTGCGGCCAGCTCCCAAAAAAGCGAGTTGAAAAATGGAGCTCAGGGGCACTGCAATTCACAAACCTGCAGAGTTTTAAATGATACCTCTCGTCCACAAATATATTAAGGGAAGGCAACGAAGAGGCTTTGAAAGCAAGGCAGAATTGCAGGAAACAGATTTCAGGAGGTGGATTCGAATCGCCTTGAAAGCACATGAAAAGCGGCAAATCGTGGACAATGATGCCCTTGGCCAAAAAGGGCGTATGCGTTTTTTCCTGAATATATTCAGGAAAAAACGCATACGCCCTTTTTGGCCAACCAAGCCACCTGGAAAGGCCAATCAGCGCTCCAAAGAAGTCTCGCTTCCCAGCGGGCAAAAGGGCCATGCGGAAAAAAGTGTCCAAACCAGAAATGGAGGACCGGCCATGGAGAAATGGGAGCCTTGCTATGCTGAAGGGTGGGATGTAAATTGCCAACAGCCACTCTGGAGAAGTGTACGGTGTGTTCTGAAACATCTAAAAAACACAGCTTGGAGAGCATTGGGCACTTCCACTCATGGGCGTATAAATTGGAAAACTAAAAATCAGCAAGACACAGGCACCCCAAAGTTTAGGGCTGCTCTATTGACAAGAACCCCCACTTCATTACACCTTAAATATCCTAGGAAAGAGAAAAATGTATAAAGAAGTTGTGGTCCTCATGTACAATGGAATATCACTCAGCCATGAAATCCACGTCATAAGGCTAGTAGCAGCACGATGAGTGGATTTAGGTACGACGATTCTAACTGAAATAAGTCACACAGAAAAAGACACTTATCCTAAGATATCACTTAGAGAGGGAATGTAAAAACCGCTACACTTGAACTGAATTACAAAACAGAACAGAGTCACACGTTTAGAAAACACACTATGGCTGCTGAACGGGCAAGGTGAGGTGGGGTGATGCATAAAACAAGGGTTTCAAATTAGCTCCGATACCGTTCCATAAACCCAATATGTAAGAGACAAGACCTATTCCTTTTTCAGTGAACTGGACTCAACACCCCCTATTCACCGCACAAGAATATATCTGACTAGTAAGAATCTTCAAACCTATGTATTGATATCTCTCTGTGAGTGAGTCAAGGGGGTGTAAAGCGGCATAAACACAGCCGTGAAAAGCAGCCAAACCCCATTATAAAAATAAATTACTTTTCAAAACCCGTGAAACAAAGACAGTGAAAGAGAGAGAAATTCTTACAAAATTCGTTCACGGGCTGTGATGCAACCTGGATTGACCATATCTAGACCCACAGCTGATTGAGACATAAGGGTGGACACTCTTGGGGCTGAGAGGTTCGGTGAGGTTGGGTGAGCCAACGCAGACCCTTTCAAGTAATACTGCATGGTACCCATCCCATGGGTCCCAAATCTCCAGGTTCAAGGGCATCTTCCTACGTCGAAAACAGGCATGAGAAACCCAGAAGATGGTACACCGTGTGATCGGGAAAGGTTTCTAAAACGCACCTCATTTCTCATCTCCTTTGCTCGGGTTCGCCATTCCAGCTGATTTACTAGCCATCTCCCTCCTTGGAGAATCAGCACCTTTAACCTCCTGTTCCGTACAGGTTGCAATTTGTCCAGAGGATGAACGGGAAGAGGGGGAACCAATGAGAGACTAGCTCTAGGTGTTGGGACAGGCACAGGTCACTCTATTTTCCCATCAGGAAGAAGAATTAAGCACAAGCTCAGCCTGCCCCCCAGAACCAAAAGAGGGCCTGAAGCAATCCTGCGCATTTGCGGCCAGCTCCCAAAAAAGCGAGTTGAAAAATGGAGCTCACGGGCCCTGCAATTCACAAACCTGCAGAGTTTTAAATGATACCTCTCGTCCACAAATATATTAAGGGAAGGCAACGAAGAGGCTTTGAAAGCAAGGCAGAATTGCAGGAAACAGATTTCAGGAGGTAGATTCGAATCGCCTTGAAAGCACATGAAAAGCGGCAAAACGTGGACAATGATGTCCTTGGCCAAAAAGGGTGTATGCGTTTTTTCCTGAATATATTCAGGAAAAAACGCATACGCCCTTTTTGGCCAACCAAGCCACCTGGAAAGGCCAATCAGCGCTCCAAAGAAGTCTCGCTTCCCAGCGGGCAAAAGGGCCATGCGGAAAAAAGTGTCCAAACCAGAAATGCAGGACCGGCCATGGAGAAATGGGAGCCTTGCTATGCTGATGGGTGGGATGTAAATTGCCAACAGCCACTCTGGAGAAGTGTACGGTGTGTTCTGAAACATCTAAAAAACACAGCTTGGAGAGCATTGGGCACTTCCACTCATGGGCGTATAAATTGGAAAACTAAAAATCAGCAAGACACAGGCACCCCAAAGTTTAGGGCTGCTCTATTGACAAGAACCCCCACTTCATTACACCTTAAATATCCTAGGAAAGAGAAAAATGGATAAAGAAATTGTGGTCCTCATATACAATGGAATATCACTCAGCCATGAAATGAACGTCATAAGGCTAGTAGCAGCACGATGAGTGGATTTAGGTACGACGATACTAAGTGAAATAAGTCACACAGAAAAAGACACTTATCATAAGATATCACTTATAGAGGGATTGTAAAAACCGCTACACTTGAACTGAATTGCAAAACAGAACAGAGTCACACATTTAGAAAACACACTATGGCTGCTGAACGGGAAAGGTGAGGTGGGGTGATGCATAAAACAAGGGTTTCAAATTAGCTCCGATACTGTTCCATAAACCCAATATGTAAGAGACAAGACCTATTCCTTTTTCAGTGAACTGGACTCATCACCCCCTATTCACCGCACAAGAATATATCTGACTAGTAAGAATCTTCAAACCTATGTATTGATATCTCTCTGTAAGTGAGTCAAGGGGGTGTAAAGCGGCATAAACACAGCCGTGAAAAGCAGCTAAACCCCATTATAAAAATAAATTACTTTTAAAAACCAGTGAAACAAAGACAGTGAAAGAGAGAGAAATTCTTACAAAATTCGTTCAGGGGCTGTGATGCAACCTGGATTGACCATATCTAGACCCACAGCTGATTGAGACATAAGGGTGGACACTCTTGGGGCTGAGAGGTTCGGTGAGGTTGGGTGAGCCAACGCAGACCCTTTCAAGTAATACTGCATGGTACCCATCCCATGGCTCCCAAATCTCCAGGTTCAAGGGCATCTTCCTACATCGAAAACATGCATGAGAAACCCAGAAGATGGTACACCATGTGATCGGGAAAGGTTTCTGAAACGCACCTCATTTCTCATCTCCTTTGCTCGGGTTCGCCATTCCAGCCGATTTACTAGCCATCTCCCTCCTTGGAGAATCAGCACCTTTAACCTCCTGTTCCGTACAGGTTGCAATTTGTCCTGAGGATGAACGGGAAGAGGGGGAACCAATGAGAGACTAGCTCTAGGGGTGGGGACAGGCACAGGTCACTCTATTTTCCCATCAGGAAGAAGAATTAAGCACAAGCTCAGCCTGCCCCCCAGAACCAGAAGAGGGCCTGAAGCAATCCTGCGCTTTTGCGGCCAGCTCCCAAAAAAGCGAGTTGAAAAATGGAGCTCAGGGGCACTGCAATTCACAAACCTGCAGAGTTTTAAATGATACCTCTCGTCCACAAATATATTAAGGGAAGGCAACGAAGAGGCTTTGAAAGCAAGGCAGAATTGCAGGAAACAGATTTCAGGAGGTAGATTCGAATCGCCTTGAAAGCACATGAAAAGCGGCAAAACGTGGACAATGATGCCCTTGGCCAAAAAGGGCGTATGCGTTTTTTCCTGAATATATTCAGGAAAAAACGCATACGCCCTTTTTGGCCAACCAAGCAACCTGGAAAGGCCAATCAGCGCTCCAAAGAAGTCTCGCTTCCCAGCGGGCAAAAGGGCCATGCGGAAAAAAGTGTCCAAACCAGAAATGCAGGACCGGCCATGGAGAAACGGGAGCCTTGCTACGCTGATGGGTGGGATGTAAATTGCCAACAGCCACTCTGGAGAAGTGTACGGTGTGTTCTGAAACATCTAAAAAACACAGCTTGGAGAGCATAGGGCACTTCCACTCATGGGCGTATAAATTGGGAAAACTAAAAATCAGCAAGACACAGGCACCCCAAAGTTTAGGGCTGCTCTGTTGACAAGAACCCCCACTTCATTACACCTTAAATATCCTAGGAAAGAGAAAAATGGATAAAGAAGTTGTAGTCCTCCTGTACAATGGAATATCACTCAGCCATGAAATCAACATCATAAGGCTAGTAGCAGCACGATGAGTGGATTTAGGTACGACCATTCTAAGTGAAATAAGTCACACAGTAAAAGACACTTATCCTAAGATATCACTTATAGAGGGAATGTAAAAACCGCTACACTTGAACTGAATTGCAAAACAGAACAGAGTCACACGTTTAGGAAACACACTATGGCTGCTGAACGGGAAAGGTGAGGTGGGGTGATGCATAAAACAAGGGTTTCAAATTAGCTCCGATACCGTTCCATAAACCCAATATGTAAGAGACAAGACCTATTCCTTTTTCAGTGAACTGGACTCAACACCCCCTATTCACCGCACAAGAATATATCTGACTAGTAAGAATCTTCAAACCTATGTATTGATATCTCTCCGTAAGTGAGTCAAGGGGCTGTAAAGCGGCATAAACACAGCCGTGAAAAGCAGCTAAACCCCATTATAAAAATAAATTACTTTTCAAAACCCGTGAAACAAAGACAGTGAAAGAGAGAGAAATTCTTACAAAATTCGTTCAGGGGCTGTGATGCAACCTGGATTGACCATATCTAGACCCACAGCTGATTGAGACATAAGGGTGGACACTCTTGGGGCTGAGAGGTTCGGTGAGGTTGGGTGAGCCAACGCAGACCCTTTCCAGTAATACTGCATGGTACCCATCCCATGGGTCCCAAATCTCCAGGTTCAAGGGCATCTTCCTACGTCGAAAACAGGCATGAGAAACCCAGAAGATGGTACACCGTGTGATCGGGAAAGGTTTCTAAAACGCACCTCATTTCTCATCTCCTTTGCTCGGGTTCGCCATTCCAGCCGATTTACTAGCCATCTCCCTCCTTGGAGAATCAGCACCTTTAACCTCCTGTTCCGTACAGGTTGCAATTTGTCCTGTGGATGAACGGGAAGATGGGCAACCAATGAGAGACTAGCTCTAGGGGTTGGGACAGGCACAGGTCACTCTATTTTCCCATCAGGAAGAAGAATTAAGCACAAGCTCAGCCTGCCCCCCAGAACCAGAAGAGGGCCTGTAGCAATCCTGCGCTTTTGCGGCCAGCTCCCAAAAAAGCGAGTTGAAAAATGGAGCTCAGGGGCACTGCAATTCACAAACCTGCAGAGTTTTAAATGATACCTCTCGTCCACAAATATATTAAGGGAAGGCAACGAAGAGGCTTTGAAAGCAAGGCAGAATTGCAGGAAACAGATTTCAGGAGGTAGATTCGAATCGCCTTGAAAGCACATGAAAAGCGGCAAAACGTGGACAATGATGCCCTTGGCCAAAAAGGGCGTATGCGTTTTTTCCTGAATATATTCAGGAAAAAACGCATACGCCCTTTTTGGCCAACCAAGCAACCTGGAAAGGCCAATCAGCGCTCCAAAGAAGTCTCGCTTCCCAGCGGGCAAAAGGGCCATGCGGAAAAAAGTGTCCAAACCAGAAATGCAGGACCGGCCATGGAGAAATGGCAGCCTTGCTACGCTGATGGGTGGGATGTAAATTGCCAACAGCCACTCTGGAGAAGTGTACGGTGTGTTCTGAAACATCTAAAAAACACAGCTTGGAGAGCATAGGGCACTTCCACTCATGGGCGTATAAATTGGGAAAACTAAAAATCAGCAAGACACAGGCACCACAGAGTTTAGGGCTGCTCTGTTGAGAAGAACCCCCACTTCATTACACATTAAATATCCTAGGAAAGAGAAAAATGGATAAAGAAGTTGTGGTCCTCATGTACAATGGAATATCACTCAGCCATGAAATCCACGTCATAAGGCTAGTAGCAGCACGATGAGTGGATTTAGGTACGACGATTCTAACTGAAATAAGTCACACAGAAAAAGACACTTATCCTAAGATATCACTTAGAGAGGGAATGTAAAAACCGCTACACTTGAACTGAATTACAAAACAGAACAGAGTCACACGTTTAGAAAACACACTATGGCTGCTGAACGGGCAAGGTGAGGTGGGGTGATGCATAAAACAAGGGTTTCAAATTAGCTCCGATACCGTTCCATAAACCCAATATGTAAGAGACAAGACCTATTCCTTTTTCAGTGAACTGGACTCAACACCCCCTATTCACCGCACAAGAATATATCTGACTAGTAAGAATCTTCAAACCTATGTATTGATATCTCTCTGTGAGTGAGTCAAGGGGGTGTAAAGCGGCATAAACACAGCCGTGAAAAGCAGCCAAACCCCATTATAAAAATAAATTACTTTTCAAAACCCGTGAAACAAAGACAGTGAAAGAGAGAGAAATTCTTACAAAATTCGTTCAGGGGCTGTGATGCAACCTGGATTGACCATATCTAGACCCACAGCTGATTGAGACATAAGGGTGGACACTCTTGGGGCTGAGAGGTTCGGTGAGGTTGGGTGAGCCAACGCAGACCCTTTCAAGTAATACTGCATGGTACCCATCCCATGGGTCCCAAATCTCCAGGTTCAAGGGCATCTTCCTACGTCGAAAACAGGCATGAGAAACCCAGAAGATGGTACACCGTGTGATCGGGAAAGGTTTCTAAAACGCACCTCATTTCTCATCTCCTTTGCTCGGGTTCGACATTCCAGCCGATTTACTAGCCATCTCCCTCCTTGGAGAATCAGCACCTTTAACCTCCTGTTCCGTACAGGTTGCAATTTGTCCAGAGGATGAACGGGAAGAGGGGGAACCAATGAGAGACTAGCTCTAGGTGTTGGGACAGGCACAGGTCACTCTATTTTCCCATCAGGAAGAAGAATTAAGCACAAGCTCAGCCTGCCCCCCAGAACCAAAAGAGGGCCTGAAGCAATCCTGCGCTTTTGCGGCCAGCTCCCAAAAAAGCGAGTTGAAAAATGGAGCTCACGGGCCCTGCAATTCACAAACCTGCAGAGTTTTAAATGATACCTCTCGTCCACAAATATATTAAGGGAAGGCAACGAAGAGGCTTTGAAAGCAAGGCAGAATTGCAGGAAACAGATTTCAGGAGGTAGATTCGAATCGCCTTGAAAGCACATGAAAAGCGGCAAAACGTGGACAATGATGCCCTTGGCCAAAAAGGGCGTATGCGTTTTTTCCTGAATATATTCAGGAAAAAACGCATACGCCCTTTTTGGCCAACCAAGCCACCTGGAAAGGCCAATCAGCGCTCCAAAGAAGTCTCGCTTCCCAGCGGGCAAAAGGGCCATGCGGAAAAAAGTGTCCAAACCAGAAATGCAGGACCGGCCATGGAGAAATGGGAGCCTTGCTATGCTGATGGGTGGGATGTAAATTGCCAACAGCCACTCTGGAGAAGTGTACGGTGTGTTCTGAAACATCTAAAAAACACAGCTTGGAGAGCATTGGGCACTTCCACTCATGGGCGTATAAATTGGAAAACTAAAAATCAGCAAGACACAGGCACCCCAAAGTTTAGGGCTGCTCTATTGACAAGAACCCCCACTTCATTACACCTTAAATATCCTAGGAAAGAGAAAAATGGATAAAGAAATTGTGGTCCTCATATACAATGGAATATCACTCAGCCATGAAATGAACGTCATAAGGCTAGTAGCAGCACGATGAGTGGATTTAGGTACGACGATACTAAGTGAAATAAGTCACACAGAAAAAGACACTTATCATAAGATATCACTTATAGAGGGATTGTAAAAACCGCTACACTTGAACTGAATTGCAAAACAGAACAGAGTCACATATTTAGAAAACACACTATGGCTGCTGAACGGGAAAGGTGAGGTGGGGTGATGCATAAAACAAGGGTTTCAAATTAGCTCCGATACTGTTCCATAAACCCAATATGTAAGAGACAAGACCTATTCCTTTTTCAGTGAACTGGACTCATCACCCCCTATTCACCGCACAAGAATATATCTGACTAGTAAGAATCTTCAAACCTATGTATTGATATCTCTCTGTAAGTGAGTCAAGGGGGTGTAAAGCGGCATAAACACAGCCGTGAAAAGCAGCTAAACCCCATTATAAAAATAAATTACTTTTAAAAACCAGTGAAACAAAGACAGTGAAAGAGAGAGAAATTCTTACAAAATTCGTTCAGGGGCTGTGATGCAACCTGGATTGACCATATCTAGACCCACAGCTGATTGAGACATAAGGGTGGACACTCTTGGGGCTGAGAGGTTCGGTGAGGTTGGGTGAGCCAACGCAGACCCTTTCAAGTAATACTGCATGGTACCCATCCCATGGGTCCCAAATCTCCAGGTTCAAGGGCATCTTCCTACATCGAAAACATGCATGAGAAACCCAGAAGATGGTACACCATGTGATCGGGAAAGGTTTCTGAAACGCACCTCATTTCTCATCTCCTTTGCTCGGGTTCGCCATTCCAGCCGATTTACTAGCCATCTCCCTCCTTGGAGAATCAGCACCTTTAACCTCCTGTTCCGTACAGGTTGCAATTTGTCCTGAGGATGAACGGGAAGAGGGGGAACCAATGAGAGACTAGCTCTAGGGGTGGGGACAGGCACAGGTCACTCTATTTTCCCATCAGGAAGAAGAATTAAGCACAAGCTCAGCCTGCCCCCCAGAACCAAAAGAGGGCCTGAAGCAATCCTGCGCTTTTGCGGCCAGCTCCCAAAAAAGCGAGTTGAAAAATGGAGCTCACGGGCCCTGCAATTCACAAACCTGCAGAGTTTTAAATGATACCTCTCGTCCACAAATATATTAAGGGAAGGCAACGAAGAGGCTTTGAAAGCAAGGCAGAATTGCAGGAAACAGATTTCAGGAGGTAGATTCGAATCGCCTTGAAAGCACATGAAAAGCGGCAAAACGTGGACAATGATGCCCTTGGCCAAAAAGGGCGTATGCGTTTTTTCCTGAATATATTCAGGAAAAAACGCATACGCCCTTTTTGGCCAACCAAGCCACCTGGAAAGGCCAATCAGCGCTCCAAAGAAGTCTCGCTTCCCAGCGGGCAAAAGGGCCATGCGGAAAAAAGTGTCCAAACCAGAAATGCAGGACCGGCCATGGAGAAATGGGAGCCTTGCTATGCTGATGGGTGGGATGTAAATTGCCAACAGCCACTCTGGAGAAGTGTACGGTGTGTTCTGAAACATCTAAAAAACACAGCTTGGAGAGCATTGGGCACTTCCACTCATGGGCGTATAAATTGGAAAACTAAAAATCAGCAAGACACAGGCACCCCAAAGTTTAGGGCTGCTCTATTGACAAGAACCCCCACTTCATTACACCTTAAATATCCTAGGAAAGAGAAAAATGGATAAAGAAATTGTGGTCCTCATATACAATGGAATATCACTCAGCCATGAAATGAACGTCATAAGGCTAGTAGCAGCACGATGAGTGGATTTAGGTACGACGATACTAAGTGAAATAAGTCACACAGAAAAAGACACTTATCATAAGATATCACTTATAGAGGGATTGTAAAAACCGCTACACTTGAACTGAATTGCAAAACAGAACAGAGTCACACATTTAGAAAACACACTATGGCTGCTGAACGGGAAAGGTGAGGTGGGGTGATGCATAAAACAAGGGTTTCAAATTAGCTCCGATACTGTTCCATAAACCCAATATGTAAGAGACAAGACCTATTCCTTTTTCAGTGAACTGGACTCATCACCCCCTATTCACCGCACAAGAATATATCTGACTAGTAAGAATCTTCAAACCTATGTATTGATATCTCTCTGTAAGTGAGTCAAGGGGGTGTAAAGCGGCATAAACACAGCCGTGAAAAGCAGCTAAACCCCATTATAAAAATAAATTACTTTTAAAAACCAGTGAAACAAAGACAGTGAAAGAGAGAGAAATTCTTACAAAATTCGTTCAGGGGCTGTGATGCAACCTGGATTGACCATATCTAGACCCACAGCTGATTGAGACATAAGGGTGGACACTCTTGGGGCTGAGAGGTTCGGTGAGGTTGGGTGAGCCAACGCAGACCCTTTCAAGTAATACTGCATGGTACCCATCCCATGGGTCCCAAATCTCCAGGTTCAAGGGCATCTTCCTACATCGAAAACATGCATGAGAAACCCAGAAGATGGTACACCATGTGATCGGGAAAGGTTTCTGAAACGCACCTCATTTCTCATCTCCTTTGCTCGGGTTCGCCATTCCAGCCGATTTACTAGCCATCTCCCTCCTTGGAGAATCAGCACCTTTAACCTCCTGTTCCGTACAGGTTGCAATTTGTCCTGAGGATGAACGGGAAGAGGGGGAACCAATGAGAGACTAGCTCTAGGGGTGGGGACAGGCACAGGTCACTCTATTTTCCCATCAGGAAGAAGAATTAAGCACAAGCTCAGCCTGCCCCCCAGAACCAAAAGAGGGCCTGAAGCAATCCTGCGCTTTTGCGGCCAGCTCCCAAAAAAGCGAGTTGAAAAATGGAGCTCACGGGCCCTGCAATTCACAAACCTGCAGAGTTTTAAATGATACCTCTCGTCCACAAATATATTAAGGGAAGGCAACGAAGAGGCTTTGAAAGCAAGGCAGAATTGCAGGAAACAGATTTCAGGAGGTAGATTCGAATCGCCTTGAAAGCACATGAAAAGCGGCAAAACGTGGACAATGATGCCCTTGGCCAAAAAGGGCGTATGCGTTTTTTCCTGAATATATTCAGGAAAAAACGCATACGCCCTTTTTGGCCAACCAAGCCACCTGGAAAGGCCAATCAGCGCTCCAAAGAAGTCTCGCTTCCCAGCGGGCAAAAGGGCCATGCGGAAAAAAGTGTCCAAACCAGAAATGCAGGACCGGCCATGGAGAAATGGGAGCCTTGCTATGCTGATGGGTGGGATGTAAATTGCCAACAGCCACTCTGGAGAAGTGTACGGTGTGTTCTGAAACATCTAAAAAACACAGCTTGGAGAGCATTGGGCACTTCCACTCATGGGCGTATAAATTGGAAAACTAAAAATCAGCAAGACACAGGCACCCCAAAGTTTAGGGCTGCTCTATTGACAAGAACCCCCACTTCATTACACCTTAAATATCCTAGGAAAGAGAAAAATGGATAAAGAAATTGTGGTCCTCATATACAATGGAATATCACTCAGCCATGAAATGAACGTCATAAGGCTAGTAGCAGCACGATGAGTGGATTTAGGTACGACGATACTAAGTGAAATAAGTCACACAGAAAAAGACACTTATCATAAGATATCACTTATAGAGGGATTGTAAAAACCGCTACACTTGAACTGAATTGCAAAACAGAACAGAGTCACACATTTAGAAAACACACTATGGCTGCTGAACGGGAAAGGTGAGGTGGGGTGATGCATAAAACAAGGGTTTCAAATTAGCTCCGATACTGTTCCATAAACCCAATATGTAAGAGACAAGACCTATTCCTTTTTCAGTGAACTGGACTCATCACCCCCTATTCACCGCACAAGAATATATCTGACTAGTAAGAATCTTCAAACCTATGTATTGATATCTCTCTGTAAGTGAGTCAAGGGGGTGTAAAGCGGCATAAACACAGCCGTGAAAAGCAGCTAAACCCCATTATAAAAATAAATTACTTTTAAAAACCAGTGAAACAAAGACAGTGAAAGAGAGAGAAATTCTTACAAAATTCGTTCAGGGGCTGTGATGCAACCTGGATTGACCATATCTAGACCCACAGCTGATTGAGACATAAGGGTGGACACTCTTGGGGCTGAGAGGTTCGGTGAGGTTGGGTGAGCCAACGCAGACCCTTTCAAGTAATACTGCATGGTACCCATCCCATGGCTCCCAAATCTCCAGGTTCAAGGGCATCTTCCTACATCGAAAACATGCATGAGAAACCCAGAAGATGGTACACCATGTGATCGGGAAAGGTTTCTGAAACGCACCTCATTTCTCATCTCCTTTGCTCGGGTTCGCCATTCCAGCCGATTTACTAGCCATCTCCCTCCTTGGAGAATCAGCACCTTTAACCTCCTGTTCCGTACAGGTTGCAATTTGTCCTGAGGATGAACGGGAAGAGGGGGAACCAATGAGAGACTAGCTCTAGGGGTGGGGACAGGCACAGGTCACTCTATTTTCCCATCAGGAAGAAGAATTAAGCACAAGCTCAGCCTGCCCCCCAGAACCAGAAGAGGGCCTGAAGCAATCCTGCGCTTTTGCGGCCAGCTCCCAAAAAAGCGAGTTGAAAAATGGAGCTCAGGGGCACTGCAATTCACAAACCTGCAGAGTTTTAAATGATACCTCTCGTCCACAAATATATTAAGGGAAGGCAACGAAGAGGCTTTGAAAGCAAGGCAGAATTGCAGGAAACAGATTTCAGGAGGTAGATTCGAATCGCCTTGAAAGCACATGAAAAGCGGCAAAACGTGGACAATGATGCCCTTGGCCAAAAAGGGCGTATGTGTTTTTTCCTGAATATATTCAGGAAAAAACGCATACGCCCTTTTTGGCCAACCAAGCAACCTGGAAAGGCCAATCAGCGCTCCAAAGAAGTCTCGCTTCCCAGCGGGCAAAAGGGCCATGCGGAAAAAAGTGTCCAAACCAGAAATGCAGGACCGGCCATGGAGAAATGGGAGCCTTGCTATGCTGATGGGTGGGATGTAAATTGCCAACAGCCACTCTGGAGAAGTGTACGGTGTGTTCTGAAACATCTAAAAAACACAGCTTGGAGAGCATTGGGCACTTCCACTCATGGGCGTATAAATTGGAAAACTAAAAATCAGCAAGACACAGGCACCCCAAAGTTTAGGGCTGCTCTATTGACAAGAACCCCCACTTCATTACACCTTAAATATCCTAGGAAAGAGAAAAATGGATAAAGAAATTGTGGTCCTCATATACAATGGAATATCACTCAGCCATGAAATGAACGTCATAAGGCTAGTAGCAGCACGATGAGTGGATTTAGGTACGACGATTCTAAGTGAAATAAGTCACACAGAAAAAGACACTTATCATAAGATATCACTTTGAGAGGGAATGTAAAAACCGCTACACTTGAACTGAATTACAAAACAGAACAGAGTCACACGTTTAGAAAACACACTATGGCTGCTGAACGGGAAAGGTGAGGTGGGGTGATGCATAAAACAAGGGTTTCAAATTACCTCCGATACCGTTCCATAAACCCAATATGTAAGAGACAAGACCTATTCCTTTTTCAGTGAACTGGACTCAACACCCCCTATTCACCGCACAAGAACATATCTGACTAGGAAGAATCTTCAAACCTATGTATTGATATCTCTCCGTAAGTGAGTCAAAGGGGTGTAAAGCGGCATAAACACAGCCGTGAAAAGCAGCTAAACCCCATTATAAAAATAAATTACTTTTCAAAACCCGTGAAACAAAGACAGTGAAAGAGAGAGAAATTCTTCCAAAATTCGTTCAGGGGCTGTGATGCAACCTGGATTGACCATATCTAGACCCACAGGTGATTGAGACATAAGGGTGGACACTCTTGGGGCTGAGAGGTTCGGTGAGGTTGGGTGAGCCAACGCAGACCCTTTCAAGTAATACTGCATGGTACCCATCCCATGGGTCCCAAATCTCCAGGTTCAAGGGCATCTTCCTACGTCGAAAACAGGCATGAGAAACCCAGAAGATGGTACACCGTGTGATCGGGAAAGGTTTCTAAAACGCACCTCATTTCTCATCTCCTTTGCTCGGGTTCGCCATTCCAGCCGATTTACTAGCCATCTCCCTCCTTGGAGAATCAGCACCTTTAACCTCCTGTTCCGTACAGGTTGCAATTTGTCCTGAGGATGAACGGGAAGAGGGGGAACCAATGAGAGACTAGCTCTAGGGGTGGGGACAAGCACAGGTCACTCTATTTTCCCATCAGGAAGAAGAATTAAGCACAAGCTCAGCCTGCCCCCCAGAACCAGAAGAGGGCCTGTAGCAATCCTGCGCTTTTGCGGCCAGCTCCCAAAAAAGCGAGTTGAAAAATGGAGCTCAGGGGCACTGCAATTCACAAACCTGCAGAGTTTTAAATGATACCTCTCGTCCACAAATATATTAAGGGAAGGCAACGAAGAGGCTTTGAAAGCAAGGCAGAATTGCAGGAAACAGATTTCAGGAGGTAGATTCGAATCGCCTTGAAAGCACATGAAAAGCGGCAAAACGTGGACAATGATGCCCTTGGCCAAAAAGGGCGTATGCGTTTTTTCCTGAATATATTCAGGAAAAAACGCATACGCCCTTTTTGGCCAACCAAGCAACCTGGAAAAGCCAATCAGCACTCCAAAGAAGTCTCGCTTCCCAGCGGGCAAAAGGGCCATGCGGAAAAAAGTGTCCAAACCAGAAATGCAGGACCGGCCATGGAGAAATGGGAGCCTTGCTACGCTGATGGGTGGGATGTAAATTGCCAACAGCCACTCTGGAGAAGTGTACGGTGTGTTCTGAAACATCTAAAAAACACAGCTTGGAGAGCATAGGGCACTTCCACTCATGGGCGTATAAATTGGGAAAACTAAAAATCAGCAAGACACAGGCACCACAGAGTTTAGGGCTGCTCTGTTGACAAGAACCCCCACTTCATTACACCTTAAATATCCTAGGAAAGAGAAAAATGGATAAAGAAGTTGTAGTCCTCATGTACAATGGAATATCACTCAGCCATGAAATCCAGGTCATAAGGCTAGTAGCAGCACGATGAGTGGATTTAGGTACGACGATTCTAAGTGAAATAAGTCACACAGAAAAAGGCACTTATCATAAGATATCACTTAGAGAGGGAATGTAAAAACCGCTACACTTGAACTGAATTACAAAACAGAACAGAGTCACACGTTTAGAAAACACACTATGGCTGCTGAACGGGAAAGGTGAGGTGGGGTGATGCATAAAACAAGGGTTTCAAATTAGCTCCGATACCGTTCCATAAACCCAATATGTAAGAGACAAGACCTATTCCTTTTTCAGTGAACTGGACTCAACACCCCCTATTCACCGCACAAGAACATATCTGACTAGGAAGAATCTTCAAACCTATGTATTGATATCTCTCCGTAAGTGAGTCAAAGGGGTGTAAAGCGGCATAAACACAGCCGTGAAAAGCAGCTAAACCCCATTATAAAAATAAATTACTTTTCAAAACCCGTGAAACAAAGACAGTGAAAGAGAGAGAAATTCTTCCAAAATTCGTTCAGGGGCTGTGATGCAACCTGGATTGACCATATCTAGACCCACAGGTGATTGAGACATAAGGGTGGACACTCTTGGGGCTGAGAGGTTCGGTGAGGTTGGGTGAGCCAACGCAGACCCTTTCAAGTAATACTGCATGGTACCCATCCCATGGGTCCCAAATCTCCAGGTTCAAGGGCATCTTCCTACGTCGAAAACAGGCATGAGAAACCCAGAAGATGGTACACCGTGTGATCGGGAAAGGTTTCTAAAACGCACCTCATTTCTCATCTCCTTTGCTCGGGTTCGCCATTCCAGCCGATTTACTAGCCATCTCCCTCCTTGGAGAATCAGCACCTTTAACCTCCTGTTCCGTACAGGTTGCAATTTGTCCTGAGGATGAACGGGAAGAGGGGGAACCAATGAGAGACTAGCTCTAGGGGTGGGGACAAGCACAGGTCACTCTATTTTCCCATCAGGAAGAAGATTTAAGCACAAGCTCAGCCTGCCCCCCAGAACCAGAAGAGGGCCTGTAGCAATCCTGCGCTTTTGCGGCCAGCTCCCAAAAAAGCGAGTTGAAAAATGGAGCTCAGGGGCACTGCAATTCACAAACCTGCAGAGTTTTAAATGATACCTCTCGTCCACATATATATTAAGGGAAGGCAACGAAGAGGCTTTGAAAGCAAGGCAGAATTGCAGGAAACAGATTTCAGGAGGTAGATTCGAATCGCCTTGAAAGCACATGAAAAGCGGCAAAACGTGGACAATGATGCCCTTGGCCAAAAAGGGCGTATGCGTTTTTTCCTGAATATATTCAGGAAAAAACGCATACGCCCTTTTTGGCCAACCAAGCAACCTGGAAAGGCCAATCAGCGCTCCAAAGAAGTCTCGCTTCCCAGCGGGCAAAAGGGCCATGCGGAAAAAAGTGTCCAAACCAGAAATGCAGGACCGGCCATGGAGAAATGGGAGCCTTGCTACGCTGATGGGTGGGATGTAAATTGCCAACAGCCACTCTGGAGAAGTGTACGGTGTGTTCTGAAACATCTAAAAAACACAGCTTGGAGAGCATAGGGCACTTCCACTCATGGGCGTATAAATTGGGAAAACTAAAAATCAGCAAGACACAGGCACCACAGAGTTTAGGGCTGCTCTGTTGACAAGAACCCCCACTTCATTACACCTTAAATATCCTAGGAAAGAGAAAAATGGATAAAGAAGTTGTGGTCCTCATGTACAATGGAATATCACTCAGCCATGAAATCCACGTCATAAGGCTAGTAGCAGCACGATGAGTGGATTTAGGTACGACGATTCTAAGTGAAATAAGTCACACAGAAAAAGACACTTATCATAAGATATCACTTAGAGAGGGAATGTAAAAACCGCTACACTTGAACTGAATTACAAAACAGAACAGAGTCACACGTTTAGAAAACACACTATGGTTGCTGAACGGGAAAGGTGAGGTGGGGTGATGCATAAAACAAGGGTTTCAAATTAGCTCCGATACCGTTCCATAAACCCAATATGTAAGAGACAAGACCTATTCCTTTTTCAGTGAACTGGACTCAACACCCCCTATTCACCGCACAAGAACATATCTGACTAGGAAGAATCTTCAAACCTATGTATTGATATCTCTCCGTAAGTGAGTCAAAGGGGTGTAAAGCGGCATAAACACAGCCGTGAAAAGCAGCTAAACCCCATTATAAAAATAAATTACTTTTCAAAACCCGTGAAACAAAGACAGTGAAAGAGAGAGAAATTCTTACAAAATTCGTTCAGGGGCTGTGATGCAACCTGGATTGACCATATCTAGACCCACAGCTGATTGAGACATAAGGGTGGACACTCTTGGGGCTGAGAGGTTCGGTGAGGTTGGGTGAGCCAACACAGACCCTTTCAAGTAATACTGCATGGTACCCATCCCATGGGTCCCAAATCTCCAGGTTCAAGGGCATCTTCCTACGTCGAAAACAGGCATGAGAAACCCAGAAGATGGTACACCGTGTGATCGGGAAAGGTTTCTAAAACGCACCTCATTTCTCATCTCCTTTGCTCGGGTTCGCCATTCCAGCCGATTTACTAGCCATCTCCCTCCTTGGAGAATCAGCACCTTTAACCTCCTGTTCCGTACAGGTTGCAATTTGTCCTGAGGATGAACGGGAAGAGGGGGAACCAATGAGAGACTAGCTCTAGGGGTGGGGACAGGCACAGGTCACTCTATTTTCCCATCAGGAAGAAGAATTAAGCACAAGCTCAGCCTGCCCCCCAGAACCAGAAGAGGGCCTGAAGCAATCCTGCGCTTTTGCGGCCAGCTCCCAAAAAAGCGAGTTGAAAAATGGAGCTCAGGGGCACTGCAATTCACAAACCTGCAGAGTTTTAAATGATACCTCTCGTCCACAAATATATTAAGGGAAGGCAACGAAGAGGCTTTGAAAGCAAGGCAGAATTGCAGGAAACAGATTTCAGGAGGTAGATTCGAATCGCCTTGAAAGCACATGAAAAGCGGCAAAACGTGGACAATGATGCCCTTGGCCAAAAAGGGCGTATGCGTTTTTTCCTGAATATATTCAGGAAAAAACGCATACGCCCTTTTTGGCCAACCAAGCAACCTGGAAAAGCCAATCAGCGCTCCAAAGAAGTCTCGCTTCCCAGCGGGCAAAAGGGCCATGCGGAAAAAAGTGTCCAAACCAGAAATGCAGGACCGGCCATGGAGAAATGGGAGCCTTGCTACGCTGATGGGTGGGATGTAAATTGCCAACAGCCACTCTGGAGAAGTGTACGGTGTGTTCTGAAACATCTAAAAAACACAGCTTGGAGAGCATAGGGCACTTCCACTCATGGGCGTATAAATTGGGAAAACTAAAAATCAGCAAGACACAGGCACCACAGAGTTTAGGGCTGCTCTGTTGACAAGAACCCCCACTTCATTACACCTTAAATATCCTAGGAAAGAGAAAAATGGATAAAGAAGTTGTGGTCCTCATGTACAATGGAATATCACTCAGCCATGAAATCCACGTCATAAGGCTAGTAGCAGCACGATGAGTGGATTTAGGTACGACGATTCTAAGTGAAATAAGTCACACAGAAAAAGACACTTATCATAAGATATCACTTAGAGAGGGAATGTAAAAACCGCTACACTTGAACTGAATTACAAAACAGAACAGAGTCACACGTTTAGAAAACACACTATGGTTGCTGAACGGGAAAGGTGAGGTGGGGTGATGCATAAAACAAGGGTTTCAAATTAGCTCCGATACCGTTCCATAAACCCAATATGTAAGAGACAAGACCTATTCCTTTTTCAGTGAACTGGACTCAACACCCCCTATTCACCGCACAAGAACATATCTGACTAGGAAGAATCTTCAAACCTATGTATTGATATCTCTCCGTAAGTGAGTCAAAGGGGTGTAAAGCGGCATAAACACAGCCGTGAAAAGCAGCTAAACCCCATTATAAAAATAAATTACTTTTCAAAACCCGTGAAACAAAGACAGTGAAAGAGAGAGAAATTCTTACAAAATTCGTTCAGGGGCTGTGATGCAACCTGGATTGACCATATCTAGACCCACAGCTGATTGAGACATAAGGGTGGACACTCTTGGGGCTGAGAGGTTCGGTGAGGTTGGGTGAGCCAACGCAGACCCTTTCAAGTAATACTGCATGGTACCCATCCCATGGGTCCCAAATCTCCAGGTTCAAGGGCATCTTCCTACGTCGAAAACAGGCATGAGAAACCCAGAAGATGGTACACCGTGTGATCGGGAAAGGTTTCTAAAACGCACCTCATTTCTCATCTCCTTTGCTCGGGTTCGCCATTCCAGCCGATTTACTAGCCATCTCCCTCCTTGGAGAATCAGCACCTTTAACCTCCTGTTCCGTACAGGTTGCAATTTGTCCTGAGGATGAACGGGAAGAGGGGGAACCAATGAGAGACTAGCTCTAGGGGTGGGGACAGGCACAGGTCACTCTATTTTCCCATCAGGAAGAAGAATTAAGCACAAGCTCAGCCTGCCCCCCAGAACCAGAAGAGGGCCTGAAGCAATCCTGCGCTTTTGCGGCCAGCTCCCAAAAAAGCGAGTTGAAAAATGGAGCTCAGGGGCACTGCAATTCACAAACCTGCAGAGTTTTAAATGATACCTCTCGTCCACAAATATATTAAGGGAAGGCAACGAAGAGGCTTTGAAAGCAAGGCAGAATTGCAGGAAACAGATTTCAGGAGGTAGATTCGAATCGCCTTGAAAGCACATGAAAAGCGGCAAAACGTGGACAATGATGCCCTTGGCCAAAAAGGGCGTATGCGTTTTTTCCTGAATATATTCAGGAAAAAACGCATACGCCCTTTTTGGCCAACCAAGCAACCTGGAAAAGCCAATCAGCGCTCCAAAGAAGTCTCGCTTCCCAGCGGGCAAAAGGGCCATGCGGAAAAAAGTGTCCAAACCAGAAATGCAGGACCGGCCATGGAGAAATGGGAGCCTTGCTACGCTGATGGGTGGGATGTAAATTGCCAACAGCCACTCTGGAGAAGTGTACGGTGTGTTCTGAAACATCTAAAAAACACAGCTTGGAGAGCATAGGGCACTTCCACTCATGGGCGTATAAATTGGGAAAACTAAAAATCAGCAAGACACAGGCACCACAGAGTTTAGGGCTGCTCTGTTGACAAGAACCCCCACTTCATTACACCTTAAATATCCTAGGAAAGAGAAAAATGGATAAAGAAGTTGTGGTCCTCATGTACAATGGAATATCACTCAGCCATGAAATCCACGTCATAAGGCTAGTAGCAGCACGATGAGTGGATTTAGGTACGACGATTCTAAGTGAAATAAGTCACACAGAAAAAGACACTTATCATAAGATATCACTTAGAGAGGGAATGTAAAAACCGCTACACTTGAACTGAATTACAAAACAGAACAGAGTCACACGTTTAGAAAACACACTATGGTTGCTGAACGGGAAAGGTGAGGTGGGGTGATGCATAAAACAAGGGTTTCAAATTAGCTCCGATACCGTTCCATAAACCCAATATGTAAGAGACAAGACCTATTCCTTTTTCAGTGAACTGGACTCAACACCCCCTATTCACCGCACAAGAACATATCTGACTAGGAAGAATCTTCAAACCTATGTATTGATATCTCTCCGTAAGTGAGTCAAAGGGGTGTAAAGCGGCATAAACACAGCCGTGAAAAGCAGCTAAACCCCATTATAAAAATAAATTACTTTTCAAAACCCGTGAAACAAAGACAGTGAAAGAGAGAGAAATTCTTCCAAAATTCGTTCAGGGGCTGTGATGCAACCTGGATTGACCATATCTAGACCCACAGCTGATTGAGACATAAGGGTGGACACTCTTGGGGCTGAGAGGTTCGGTGAGGTTGGGTGAGCCAACGCAGACCCTTTCAAGTAATACTGCATGGTACCCATCCCATGGGTCCCAAATCTCCAGGTTCAAGGGCATCTTCCTACGTCGAAAACAGGCATGAGAAACCCAGAAGATGGTACACCGTGTGATCGGGAAAGGTTTCTAAAACGCACCTCATTTCTCATCTCCTTTGCTCGGGTTCGCCATTCCAGCCGATTTACTAGCCATCTCCCTCCTTGGAGAATCAGCACCTTTAACCTCCTGTTCCGTACAGGTTGCAATTTGTCCTGAGGATGAACGGGAAGAGGGGGAACCAATGAGAGACTAGCTCTAGGGGTGGGGACAAGCACAGGTCACTCTATTTTCCCATCAGGAAGAAGATTGAAGCACAAGCTCAGCCTGCCCCCCAGAACCAGAAGAGGGCCTGTAGCAATCCTGCGCTTTTGCGGCCAGCTCCCAAAAAAGCGAGTTGAAAAATGGAGCTCAGGGGCACTGCAATTCACAAACCTGCAGAGTTTTAAATGATACCTCTCGTCCACAAATATATTAAGGGAAGGCAACGAAGAGGCTTTGAAAGCAAGGCAGAATTGCAGGAAACAGATTTCAGGAGGTAGATTCGAATCGCCTTGAAAGCACATGAAAAGCGGCAAAACGTGGACAATGATGCCCTTGGCCAAAAAGGGCGTATGCGTTTTTTCCTGAATATATTCAGGAAAAAACGCATACGCCCTTTTTGGCCAACCAAGCAACCTGGAAAGGCCAATCAGCGCTCCAAAGAAGTCTCGCTTCCCAGCGGGCAAAAGGGCCAGGCGGAAAAAAGTGTCCAAACCAGAAATGCAGGACCGGCCATAGAGAAATGGGAGCCTTGCTACGCTGATGGGTGGGATGTAAATTGCCAACAGCCACTCTGGAGAAGTGTACGGTGTGTTCTGAAACATCTAAAAAACACAGCTTGGAGAGCATAGGGCACTTCCACTCATGGGCGTATAAATTGGGAAAACTAAAAATCAGCAAGACACAGGCACCCCAAAGTTTAGGGCTGCTCTGTTGACAAGAACCCCCACTTCATTACACCTTAAATATCCTAGGAAAGAGAAAAATGGATAAAGAAGTTGTGGTCCTCATGTACAATTGAATATCACTCAGCCATGAAATCCACGTCATAAGGCTAGTAGCAGCACGATGAGTGGATTTAGGTACGACGATTCTAAGTGAAATAAGTCACACAGAAAAAGACACTTATCATAAGATATCACTTAGAGAGGGAATGTAAAAACCGCTACACTTGAACTGAATTACAAAACAGAACAGAGTCACACGTTTAGAAAACACACTATGGCTGCTGAACGGGAAAGGTGAGGTGGGGTGATGCATAAAACAAGGGTTTCAAATTAGCTCAGATACCGTTCCATAAACCCAATATGTAAGAGACAAGACCTATTCCTTTTTCAGTGAACTGGACTCAACACCCCCTATTCACCGCACTAGAATATATCTGACTAGGAAGAATCTTAAAACCTATGTATTGATATCTCTCCGTAAGTGAGTCAAGGGGGTGTAAAGCGGCATAAACACAGCCGTGAAAAGCAGCTAAACCCCATTATAAAAATAAATTACTTTTCAAAACCCGTGAAACAAAGACAGTGAAAGAGAGAGAAATTCTTACAAAATTCGTTCAGGGGCTGTGATGCAACCTGGATTGACCATATCTAGACCCACAGCTGATTGAGACATAAGGGTGGACACTCTTGGGGCTGAGAGGTTCGGTGAGGTTGGGTGAGCCAACGTAGACCCTTTCAAGTAATACTGCATGGTACCCATCCCATGGGTCCCAAATCTCCAGGTTCAAGGGCATCTTCCTACGTCGAAAACAGGCATGAGAAACCCAGAAGATGGTACACCGTGTGATCGGGAAAGGTTTCTAAAACGCACCTCATTTCTCATCTCCTTTGCTCGGGTTCGCCATTCCAGCCGATTTACTAGCCATCTCCCTCCTTGGAGAATCAGCACCTTTAACCTCCTGTTCCGTACAGGTTGCAATTTGTCCTGAGGATGAACGGGAAGAGGGGGAACCAATGAGAGACTAGCTCTAGGGGTTGGGACAGGCACAGGTCACTCTATTTTCCCATCAGGAAGAAGAATTAAGCACAAGCTCAGCCTGCCCCCCAGAACCAGAAGAGGGCCTGAAGCAATCCTGCGCTTTTGCGGCCAGCTCCCAAAAAAGCGAGTTGAAAAATGGAGCTCAGGGGCACTGCAACTCACAAACCTGCAGAGTTTTAAATGATACCTCTCGTCCACAAATATATTAAGGGAAGGCAACGAAGAGGCTTTGAAAGCAAGGCAGAATTGCAGGAAACAGATTTCAGGAGGTAGATTCGAATCGCCTTGAAAGCACATGAAAAGCGGCAAAACGTGGACAATGATGCCCTTGGCCAAAAAGGGCGTATGCGTTTTTTCCTGAATATATTCAGGAAAAAACGCATACGCCCTTTTTGGCCAACCAAGCAACCTGGAAAGGCCAATCAGCGCTCCAAAGAAGTCTCGCTTCCCAGCGGGCAAAAGGGCCATGCGGAAAAAAGTGTCCAAACCAGAAATGCAGGACCGGCCATGGAGAAACGGGAGCCTTGCTACGCTGATGGGTGGGATGTAAATTGCCAACAGCCACTCTGGAGAAGTGTACGGTGTGTTCTGAAACATCTAAAAAACACAGCTTGGAGAGCATAGGGCACTTCCACTCATGGGCGTATAAATTGGGAAAACTAAAAATCAGCAAGACACAGGCACCCCAAAGTTTAGGGCTACTCTGTTGACAAGAACCCCCACTTCATTACACCTTAAATATCCTAGGAAAGAGAAAAATGGATAAAGAAGTTGTGGTCCTCCTGTACAATGGAATATCACTCAGCCATGAAATCCACGTCATAAGGCTAGTAGCAGCACGATGAGTGGATTTAGGTACGACGATTCTAAGTGAAATAAGTCACACAGAAAAAGACACTTATCATAAGATATCACTTAGAGAGGGAATGTAAAAACCGCTACACTTGAACTGAATTACAAAAGAGAACAGAGTCACACGTTTAGAAAACACACTATGGCTGCTGAACGGGAAAGGTGAGGTGGGGTGATGCATAAAACAAGGGTTTCAAATTAGCTCCGATACCGTTCCATAAACCCAATATGTAAGAGACAAGACCTATTCCTTTTTCAGTGAACTGGACTCAACACCCCCTATTCACCGCACAAGAACATATCTGACTAGGAAGAATCTTCAAACCTATGTATTGATATCTCTCCGTAAGTGAGTCAAAGGGGTGTAAAGCGGCATAAACACAGCCGTGAAAAGCAGCTAAACCCCATTATAAAAATAAATTACTTTTCAAAACCCGTGAAACAAAGACAGTGAAAGAGAGAGAAATTCTTACAAAATTCGTTCAGGGGCTGTGATGCAACCTGGATTGACTATATCTAGACCCACAGCTGATTGAGACATAAGGGTGGACACTCTTGGGGCTGAGAGGTTCGGTGAGGTTGGGTGAGCCAACGCAGACCCTTTCAAGTAATACGGCATGGTACCCATCCCATGGGTCCCAAATCTCCAGGTTCAAGGGCATCTTCCTACGTCGAAAACAGGCATGAGAAACCCAGAAGATGGTACACCGTGTGATCGGGAAAGGTTTCTAAAACGCACCTCATTTCTCATCTCCTTTGCTCGGGTTCGCCATTCCAGCCGATTTACTAGCCATCTCCCTCCTTGGAGAATCAGCACCTTTAACCTCCTGTTCCGTACAGGTTGCAATTTGTCCTGAGGATGAACGGGAAGAGGGGGAACCAATGAGAGACTAGCTCTAGGGGTGGGGACAGGCACAGGTCACTCTATTTTCCCATCAGGAAGAAGAATTAAGCACAAGCTCAGCCTGCCCCCCAGAACCAGAAGAGGGCCTGTAGCAATCCTGCGCTTTTGCGGCCAGCTCCCAAAAAAGCGAGTTGAAAAATGGAGCTCAGGGGCACTGCAATTCACAAACCTGCAGAGTTTTAAATGATACCTCTCGTCCACAAATATATTAAGGGAAGGCAACGAAGAGGCTTTGAAAGCAAGGCAGAATTGCAGGAAACAGATTTCAGGAGGTAGATTCGAATCGCCTTGAAAGCACATGAAAAGCGGCAAAACGTGGACAATGATGCCCTTGGCCAAAAAGGGCGTATGCGTTTTTTCCTGAATATATTCAGGAAAAAACGCATACGCCCTTTTTGGCCAACCAAGCAACCTGGAAAGGCCAATCAGCGCTCCAAAGAAGTCTCGCTTCCCAGCGGGCAAAAGGGCCATGCGGAAAAAAGTGTCCAAACCAGAAATGCAGGACCGGCCATGGAGAAACGGGAGCCTTGCTACGCTGATGGGTGGGATGTAAATTGCCAACAGCCACTCTGGAGAAGTGTACGGTGTGTTCTGAAACATCTAAAAAACACAGCTTGGAGAGCATAGGGCACTTCCACTCATGGGCGTATAAATTGGGAAAACTAAAAATCAGCAAGACACAGGCACCCCAAAGTTTAGGGCTGCTCTGTTGACAAGAACCCCCACTTCATTACACCTTAAATATCCTAGGAAAGCGAAAAATGGATAAAGAAGTTGTGGTCCTCATGTACAATGGAATATCACTCAGCCATGAAATCCACGTCATAAGGCTACTAGCAGCACGATGAGTGGATTTAGGTACGACGATTCTAAGTGAAATAAGTCACACAGAAAAAGACACTTATCATAAGATATCACTTAGAGAGGGAATGTAAAAACCGCTACACTTGAACTGAATTGCAAAACAGAACAGAGTCACACGTTTAGGAAACAGACTATGGCTGCTGAACGGGAAAGGTGAGGTGGGGTGATGCATAAAACAAGGGTTTCAAATTAGCTCCGATACCGTTCCATAAACCCAATATGTAAGAGACAAGACCTATTCCTTTTTCAGTGAACTGGACTCAACACCCCCTATTCACCGCACAAGAACATATCTGACTAGGAAGAATCTTCAAACCTATGTATTGATATCTCTCCGTAAGTGAGTCAAAAGGGTGTAAAGCGGCATAAACACAGCCGTGAAAAGCAGCTAAACCCCATTATAAAAATAAATTACTTTTCAAAACCCGTGAAACAAAGACAGTGAAAGAGAGAGAAATTCTTACAAAATTCGTTCAGGGGCTGTGATGCAACCTGGATTGACCATATCTAGACCCACAGCTGATTGAGACATAAGGGTGGACACTCTTGGGGCTGAGAGGTTCGGTGAGGTTGGGTGAGCCAACGCAGACCCTTTCAAGTAATACGGCATGGTACCCATCCCATGGGTCCCAAATCTCCAGGTTCAAGGGCATCTTCCTACGTCGAAAACAGGCATGAGAAACCCAGAAGATGGTACACCGTGTGATCGGGAAAGGTTTCTAAAACGCACCTCATTTCTCATCTCCTTTGCTCGGGTTCGCCATTCCAGCCGATTTACTAGCCATCTCCCTCCTTGGAGAATCAGCACCTTTAACCTCCTGTTCCGTACAGGTTGCAATTTGTCCTGAGGATGAACGGGAAGAGGGGGAACCAATGAGAGACTAGCTCTAGGGGTGGGGACAGGCACAGGTCACTCTATTTTCCCATCAGGAAGAAGAATTAAGCACAAGCTCAGCCTGCCCCCCAGAACCAGAAGAGGGCCTGTAGCAATCCTGCGCTTTTGCGGCCAGCTCCCAAAAAAGCGAGTTGAAAAATGGAGCTCAGGGGCACTGCAATTCACAAACCTGCAGAGTTTTAAATGATACCTCTCGTCCACAAATATATTAAGGGAAGGCAACGAAGAGGCTTTGAAAGCAAGGCAGAATTGCAGGAAACAGATTTCAGGAGGTAGATTCGAATCGCCTTGAAAGCACATGAAAAGCGGCAAAACGTGGACAATGATGCCCTTGGCCAAAAAGGGCGTATGCGTTTTTTCCTGAATATATTCAGGAAAAAACGCATACGCCCTTTTTGGCCAACCAAGCAACCTGGAAAGGCCAATCAGCGCTCCAAAGAAGTCTCGCTTCCCAGCGGGCAAAAGGGCCATGCGGAAAAAAGTGTCCAAACCAGAAATGCAGGACCGGCCATGGAGAAATGGGAGCCTTGCTACGCTGATGGGTGGGATGTAAATTGCCAACAGCCAATCTGGAGAAGTGTACGGTGTGTTCTGAAACATCTAAAAAACACAGCTTGGAGAGCATAGGGCACTTCCACTCATGGGCGTATAAATTGGGAAAACTAAAAATCAGCAAGACACAGGCACCACAGAGTTTAGGGCTGCTCTGTTGACAAGAACCCCCACTTCATTACACCTTAAATATCCTAGGAAAGAGAAAAATGGATAAAGAAGTTGTGGTCCTCCTGTACAATGGAATATCACTCAGCCATGAAATCCACGTCATAAGGCTAGTAGCAGCACGATGAGTGGATTTAGGTACGACGATTCTAAGTGAAATAAGTCACACAGAAAAAGACACTTATCATAAGATATCACTTAGAGAGGGAATGTAAAAACCGCTACACTTGAACTGAATTACAAAACAGAACAGAGTCACACGTTTAGAAAACACACTATGGCTGCTGAACGGGAAAGGTGAGGTGGGGTGATGCATAAAACAAGGGTTTCAAATTAGCTCCGATACCGTTCCATAAACCCAATATGTAAGAGACAAGACCTATTCTTTTTCAGTGAACTGGACTCAACACCCCCTATTCACCGCACAAGAACATATCTGACTAGGAAGAATCTTCAAACCTATGTATTGATATCTCTCCGTAAGTGAGTCAAAGGGGTGTAAAGCGGCATAAACACAGCCGTGAAAAGCAGCTAAACCCCATTATAAAAATAAATTACTTTTCAAAACCCGTGAAACAAAGACAGTGAAAGAGAGAGAAATTCTTACAAAATTCGTTCAGGGGCTGTGATGCAACCTGGATTGACTATATCTAGACCCACAGCTGATTGAGACATAAGGGTGGACACTCTTGGGGCTGAGAGGTTCGGTGAGGTTGGGTGAGCCAACGCAGACCCTTTCAAGTAATACGGCATGGTACCCATCCCATGGGTCCCAAATCTCCAGGTTCAAGGGCATCTTCCTACGTCGAAAACAGGCATGAGAATCCCAGAAGATGGTACACCGTGTGATCGGGAAAGGTTTCTAAAACGCACCTCATTTCTCATCTCCTTTGCTCGGGTTCGCCATTCCAGCCGATTTACTAGCCATCTCCCTCCTTGGAGAATCAGCACCTTTAACCTCCTGTTCCGTACAGGTTGCAATTTGTCCTGAGGATGAACGGGAAGAGGGGGAACCAATGAGAGACTAGCTCTAGGGGTGGGGACAGGCACAGGTCACTCTATTTTCCCATCAGGAAGAAGAATTAAGCACAAGCTCAGCCTGCCCCCCAGAACCAGAAGAGGGCCTGTAGCAATCCTGCGCTTTTGCGGCCAGCTCCCAAAAAAGCGAGTTGAAAAATGGAGCTCAGGGGCACTGCAATTCACAAACCTGCAGAGTTTTAAATGATACCTCTCGTCCACAAATATATTAAGGGAAGGCAACGAAGAGGCTTTGAAAGCAAGGCAGAATTGCAGGAAACAGATTTCAGGAGGTAGATTCGAATCGCCTTGAAAGCACATGAAAAGCGGCAAAACGTGGACAATGATGCCCTTGGCCAAAAAGGGCGTATGCGTTTTTTCCTGAATATATTCAGGAAAAAACGCATACGCCCTTTTTGGCCAACCAAGCAACCTGGAAAGGCCAATCAGCGCTCCAAAGAAGTCTCGCTTCCCAGCGGGCAAAAGGGCCAGGCGGAAAAAAGTGTCCAAACCAGAAATGCAGGACCGGCCATGGAGAAATGGGAGACTTGCTACGCTGATGGGTGGGATGTAAATTGCCAACAGCCACTCTGGAGAAGTGTACGGTGTGTTCTGAAACATCTAAAAAACACAGCTTGGAGAGCATAGGGCACTTCCACTCATGGGCGTATAAATTGGGAAAACTAAAAATCAGCAAGACACAGGCACCCCAAAGTTTAGGGCTGCTCTGTTGACAAGAACCCCCACTTCATTACACCTTAAATATCCTAGGAAAGAGAAAAATGGATAAAGAAGTTGTGGTCCTCATGTACAATTGAATATCACTCAGCCATGAAATCCACGTCATAAGGCTAGTAGCAGCACGATGAGTGGATTTAGGTACGACGATTCTAAGTGAAATAAGTCACACAGAAAAAGACACTTATCATAAGATATCACTTAGAGAGGGAATGTAAAAACCGCTACACTTGAACTGAATTACAAAACAGAACAGAGTCACACGTTTAGAAAACACACTATGGCTGCTGAACGGGAAAGGTGAGGTGGGGTGATGCATAAAACAAGGGTTTCAAATTAGCTCAGATACCGTTCCATAAACCCAATATGTAAGAGACAAGACCTATTCCTTTTTCAGTGAACTGGACTCAACACCCCCTATTCACCGCACTAGAATATATCTGACTAGGAAGAATCTTAAAACCTATGTATTGATATCTCTCCGTAAGTGAGTCAAGGGGGTGTAAAGCGGCATAAACACAGCCGTGAAAAGCAGCTAAACCCCATTATAAAAATAAATTACTTTTCAAAACCCGTGAAACAAAGACAGTGAAAGAGAGAGAAATTCTTACAAAATTCGTTCAGGGGCTGTGATGCAACCTGGATTGACCATATCTAGACCCACAGCTGATTGAGACATAAGGGTGGACACTCTTGGGGCTGAGAGGTTCGGTGAGGTTGGGTGAGCCAACGCAGACCCTTTCAAGTAATACTGCATGGTACCCATCCCATGGGTCCCAAATCTCCAGGTTCAAGGGCATCTTCCTACGTCGAAAACAGGCATGAGAAACCCAGAAGATGGTACACCGTGTGATCGGGAAAGGTTTCTAAAACGCACCTCATTTCTCATCTCCTTTGCTCGGGTTCGCCATTCCAGCCGATTTACTAGCCATCTCCCTCCTTGGAGAATCAGCACCTTTAACCTCCTGTTCCGTACAGGTTGCAATTTGTCCTGAGGATGAACGGGAAGAGGGGGAACCAATGAGAGACTAGCTCTAGGGGTGGGGACAGGCACAGGTCACTCTATTTTCCCATCAGGAAGAAGAATTAAGCACAAGCTCAGCCTGCCCCCCAGAACCAGAAGAGGGCCTGTAGCAATCCTGCGCTTTTGCGGCCAGCTCCCAAAAAAGCGAGTTGAAAAATGGAGCTCAGGGGCACTGCAATTCACAAACCTGCAGAGTTTTAAATGATACCTCTCGTCCACAAATATATTAAGGGAAGGCAACGAAGAGGCTTTGAAAGCAAGGCAGAATTGCAGGAAACAGATTTCAGGAGGTAGATTCGAATCGCCTTGAAAGCACATGAAAAGCGGCAAAACGTGGACAATGATGCCCTTGGCCAAAAAGGGCGTATGCGTTTTTTCCTGAATATATTCAGGAAAAAACGCATACGCCCTTTTTGGCCAACCAAGCAACCTGGAAAGGCCAATCAGCGCTCCAAAGAAGTCTCGCTTCCCAGCGGGCAAAAGGGCCATGCGGAAAAAAGTGTCCAAACCAGAAATGCAGGACCGGCCATGGAGAAATGGGAGCCTTGCTACGCTGATGGGTGGGATGTAAATTGCCAACAGCCAATCTGGAGAAGTGTACGGTGTGTTCTGAAACATCTAAAAAACACAGCTTGGAGAGCATAGGGCACTTCCACTCATGGGCGTATAAATTGGGAAAACTAAAAATCAGCAAGACACAGGCACCACAGAGTTTAGGGCTGCTCTGTTGACAAGAACCCCCACTTCATTACACCTTAAATATCCTAGGAAAGAGAAAAATGGATAAAGAAGTTGTGGTCCTCCTGTACAATGGAATATCACTCAGCCATGAAATCCACGTCATAAGGCTAGTAGCAGCACGATGAGTGGATTTAGGTACGACGATTCTAAGTGAAATAAGTCACACAGAAAAAGACACTTATCATAAGATATCACTTAGAGAGGGAATGTAAAAACCGCTACACTTGAACTGAATTACAAAACAGAACAGAGTCACACGTTTAGAAAACACACTATGGCTGCTGAACGGGAAAGGTGAGGTGGGGTGATGCATAAAACAAGGGTTTCAAATTAGCTCCGATACCGTTCCATAAACCCAATATGTAAGAGACAAGACCTATTCCTTTTTCAGTGAACTGGACTCAACACCCCCTATTCACCGCACAAGAACATATCTGACTAGGAAGAATCTTCAAACCTATGTATTGATATCTCTCCGTAAGTGAGTCAAAGGGGTGTAAAGCGGCATAAACACAGCCGTGAAAAGCAGCTAAACCCCATTATAAAAATAAATTACTTTTCAAAACCCGTGAAACAAAGACAGTGAAAGAGAGAGAAATTCTTACAAATTTCGTTCAGGGGCTGTGATGCAACCTGGATTGACTATATCTAGACCCACAGCTGATTGAGACATAAGGGTGGACACTCTTGGGGCTGAGAGGTTCGGTGAGGTTGGGTGAGCCAACGCAGACCCTTTCAAGTAATACGGCATGGTACCCATCCCATGGGTCCCAAATCTCCAGGTTCAAGGGCATCTTCCTACGTGGAAAACAGGCATGAGAATCCCAGAAGATGGTACACCGTGTGATCGGGAAAGGTTTCTAAAACGCACCTCATTTCTCATCTCCTTTGCTCGGGTTCGCCATTCCAGCCGATTTACTAGCCATCTCCCTCCTTGGAGAATCAGCACCTTTAACCTCCTGTTCCGTACAGGTTGCAATTTGTCCTGAGGATGAACGGGAAGAGGGGGAACCAATGAGAGACTAGCTCTAGGGGTGGGGACAGGCACAGGTCACTCTATTTTCCCATCAGGAAGAAGAATTAAGCACAAGCTCAGCCTGCCCCCCAGAACCAGAAGAGGGCCTGTAGCAATCCTGCGCTTTTGCGGCCAGCTCCCAAAAAAGCGAGTTGAAAAATGGAGCTCAGGGGCACTGCAATTCACAAACCTGCAGAGTTTTAAATGATACCTCTCGTCCACAAATATATTAAGGGAAGGCAACGAAGAGGCTTTGAAAGCAAGGCAGAATTGCAGGAAACAGATTTCAGGAGGTAGATTCGAATCGCCTTGAAAGCACATGAAAAGCGGCAAAACGTGGACAATGATGCCCTTGGCCAAAAAGGGCGTATGCGTTTTTTCCTGAATATATTCAGGAAAAAACGCATACGCCCTTTTTGGCCAACCAAGCAACCTGGAAAGGCCAATCAGCGCTCCAAAGAAGTCTCGCTTCCCAGCGGGCAAAAGGGCCAGGCGGAAAAAAGTGTCCAAACCAGAAATGCAGGACCGGCCATGGAGAAATGGGAGCCTTGCTACGCTGATGGGTGGGATGTAAATTGCCAACAGCCACTCTGGAGAAGTGTACGGTGTGTTCTGAAACATCTAAAAAACACAGCTTGGAGAGCATAGGGCACTTCCACTCATGGGCGTATAAATTGGGAAAACTAAAAATCAGCAAGACACAGGCACCCCAAAGTTTAGGGCTGCTCTGTTGACAAGAACCCCCACTTCATTACACCTTAAATATCCTAGGAAAGAGAAAAATGGATAAAGAAGTTGTGGTCCTCATGTACAATTGAATATCACTCAGCCATGAAATCCACGTCATAAGGCTAGTAGCAGCACGATGAGTGGATTTAGGTACGACGATTCTAAGTGAAATAAGTCACACAGAAAAAGACACTTATCATAAGATATCACTTAGAGAGGGAATGTAAAAACCGCTACACTTGAACTGAATTACAAAACAGAACAGAGTCACACGTTTAGAAAACACACTATGGCTGCTGAACGGGAAAGGTGAGGTGGGGTGATGCATAAAACAAGGGTTTCAAATTAGCTCAGATACCGTTCCATAAACCCAATATGTAAGAGACAAGACCTATTCCTTTTTCAGTGAACTGGACTCAACACCCCCTATTCACCGCACTAGAATATATCTGACTAGGAAGAATCTTAAAACCTATGTATTGATATCTCTCCGTAAGTGAGTCAAGGGGGTGTAAAGCGGCATAAACACAGCCGTGAAAAGCAGCTAAACCCCATTATAAAAATAAATTACTTTTCAAAACCCGTGAAACAAAGACAGTGAAAGAGAGAGAAATTCTTACAAAATTCGTTCAGGGGCTGTGATGCAACCTGGATTGACCATATCTAGACCCACAGCTGATTGAGACATAAGGGTGGACACTCTTGGGGCTGAGAGGTTCGGTGAGGTTGGGTGAGCCAACGTAGACCCTTTCAAGTAATACTGCATGGTACCCATCCCATGGGTCCCAAATCTCCAGGTTCAAGGGCATCTTCCTACGTCGAAAACAGGCATGAGAAACCCAGAAGATGGTACACCGTGTGATCGGGAAAGGTTTCTAAAACGCACCTCATTTCTCATCTCCTTTGCTCGGGTTCGCCATTCCAGCCGATTTACTAGCCATCTCCCTCCTTGGAGAATCAGCACCTTTAACCTCCTGTTCCGTACAGGTTGCAATTTGTCCTGAGGATGAACGGGAAGAGGGGGAACCAATGAGAGAGTAGCTCTAGGGGTTGGGACAGGCACAGGTCACTCTATTTTCCCATCAGGAAGAAGAATTAAGCACAAGCTCAGCCTGCCCCCCAGAACCAGAAGAGGGCCTGAAGCAATCCTGCGCTTTTGCGGCCAGCTCCCAAAAAAGCGAGTTGAAAAATGGAGCTCAGGGGCACTGCAACTCACAAACCTGCAGAGTTTTAAATGATACCTCTCGTCCACAAATATATTAAGGGAAGGCAACGAAGAGGCTTTGAAAGCAAGGCAGAATTGCAGGAAACAGATTTCAGGAGGTAGATTCGAATCGCCTTGAAAGCACATGAAAAGCGGCAAAACGTGGACAATGATGCCCTTGGCCAAAAAGGGCGTATGCGTTTTTTCCTGAATATATTCAGGAAAAAACGCATACGCCCTTTTTGGCCAACCAAGCAACCTGGAAAGGCCAATCAGCGCTCCAAAGAAGTCTCGCTTCCCAGCGGGCAAAAGGGCCATGCGGAAAAAAGTGTCCAAACCAGAAATGCAGGACCGGCCATGGAGAAACGGGAGCCTTGCTACGCTGATGGGTGGGATGTAAATTGCCAACAGCCACTCTGGAGAAGTGTACGGTGTGTTCTGAAACATCTAAAAAACACAGCTTGGAGAGCATAGGGCACTTCCACTCATGGGCGTATAAATTGGGAAAACTAAAAATCAGCAAGACACAGGCACCCCAAAGTTTAGGGCTACTCTGTTGACAAGAACCCCCACTTCATTACACCTTAAATATCCTAGGAAAGAGAAAAATGGATAAAGAAGTTGTGGTCCTCCTGTACAATGGAATATCACTCAGCCATGAAATCCACGTCATAAGGCTAGTAGCAGCACGATGAGTGGATTTAGGTACGACGATTCTAAGTGAAATAAGTCACACAGAAAAAGACACTTATCATAAGATATCACTTAGAGAGGGAATGTAAAAACCGCTACACTTGAACTGAATTACAAAACAGAACAGAGTCACACGTTTAGAAAACACACTATGGCTGCCGAACGGGAAAGGTGAGGTGGGGTGATGCATAAAACAAGGGTTTCAAATTAGCTCCGATACCGTTCCATAAACCCAATATGTAAGAGACAAGACCTATTCCTTTTTCAGTGAACTGGACTCAACACCCCCTATTCACCGCACAAGAACATATCTGACTAGGAAGAATCTTCAAACCTATGTATTGATATCTCTCCGTAAGTGAGTCAAAGGGGTGTAAAGCGGCATAAACACAGCCGTGAAAAGCAGCTAAACCCCATTATAAAAATAAATTACTTTTCAAAACCCGTGAAACAAAGACAGTGAAAGAGAGAGAAATTCTTACAAAATTCGTTCAGGGGCTGTGATGCAACCTGGATTGACTATATCTAGACCCACAGCTGATTGAGACATAAGGGTGGACACTCTTGGGGCTGAGAGGTTCGGTGAGGTTGGGTGAGCCAACGCAGACCCTTTCAAGTAATACGGCATGGTACCCATCCCATGGGTCCCAAATCTCCAGGTTCAAGGGCATCTTCCTACGTCGAAAACAGGCATGAGAAACCCAGAAGATGGTACACCGTGTGATCGGGAAAGGTTTCTAAAACGCACCTCATTTCTCATCTCCTTTGCTCGGGTTCGCCATTCCAGCCGATTTACTAGCCATCTCCCTCCTTGGAGAATCAGCACCTTTAACCTCCTGTTCCGTACAGGTTGCAATTTGTCCTGAGGATGAACGGGAAGAGGGGGAACCAATGAGAGACTAGCTCTAGGGGTGGGGACAGGCACAGGTCACTCTATTTTCCCATCAGGAAGAAGAATTAAGCACAAGCTCAGCCTGCCCCCCAGAACCAGAAGAGGGCCTGTAGCAATCCTGTGCTTTTGCGGCCAGCTCCCAAAAAAGCGAGTTGAAAAATGGAGCTCAGGGGCACTGCAATTCACAAACCTGCAGAGTTTTAAATGATACCTCTCGTCCACAAATATATTAAGGGAAGGCAACGAAGAGGCTTTGAAAGCAAGGCAGAATTGCAGGAAACAGATTTCAGGAGGTAGATTCGAATCGCCTTGAAAGCACATGAAAAGCGGCAAAACGTGGACAATGATGCCCTTGGCCAAAAAGGGCGTATGCGTTTTTTCCTGAATATATTCAGGAAAAAACGCATACGCCCTTTTTGGCCAACCAAGCAACCTGGAAAGGCCAATCAGCGCTCCAAAGAAGTCTCGCTTCCCAGCGGGCAAAAGGGCCAGGCGGAAAAAAGTGTCCAAACCAGAAATGCAGGACCGGCCATGGAGAAATGGGAGCCTTGCTACGCTGATGGGTGGGATGTAAATTGCCAACAGCCACTCTGGAGAAGTGTACGGTGTGTTCTGAAACATCTAAAAAACACAGCTTGGAGAGCATAGGGCACTTCCACTCATGGGCGTATAAATTGGGAAAACTAAAAATCAGCAAGACACAGGCACCCCAAAGTTTAGGGCTACTCTGTTGACAAGAACCCCCACTTCATTACACCTTAAATATCCTAGGAAAGAGAAAAATGGATAAATAAGTTGTGGTCCTCATGTACAATTGAATATCACTCAGCCATGAAATCCACGTCATAAGGCTAGTAGCAGCACGATGAGTGGATTTAGGTACGACGATTCTAAGTGAAATAAGTCACACAGAAAAAGACACTTATCATAAGATATCACTTAGAGAGGGAATGTAAAAACCGCTACACTTGAACTGAATTACAAAACAGAACAGAGTCACACGTTTAGAAAACACACTATGGCTGCTGAACGGGAAAGGTGAGGTGGGGTGATGCATAAAACAAGGGTTTCAAATTAGCTCAGATACCGTTCCATAAACCCAATATGTAAGAGACAAGACCTATTCCTTTTTCAGTGAACTGGACTCAACACCCCCTATTCACCGCACTAGAATATATCTGACTAGGAAGAATCTTAAAACCTATGTATTGATATCTCTCCGTAAGTGAGTCAAGGGGGTGTAAAGCGGCATAAACACAGCCGTGAAAAGCAGCTAAACCCCATTATAAAAATAAATTACTTTTCAAAACCCGTGAAACAAAGACAGTGAAAGAGAGAGAAATTCTTACAAAATTCGTTCAGGGGCTGTGATGCAACCTGGATTGACCATATCTAGACCCACAGCTGATTGAGACATAAGGGTGGACACTCTTGGGGCTGAGAGGTTCGGTGAGGTTGGGTGAGCCAACGCAGACCCTTTCAAGTAATACTGCATGGTACCCATCCCATGGGTCCCAAATCTCCAGGTTCAAGGGCATCTTCCTACGTCGAAAACAGGCATGAGAAACCCAGAAGATGGTACACCGTGTGATCGGGAAAGGTTTCTAAAACGCACCTCATTTCTCATCTCCTTTGCTCGGGTTCGCCATTCCAGCCGATTTACTAGCCATCTCCCTCCTTGGAGAATCAGCACCTTTAACCTCCTGTTCCGTACAGGTTGCAATTTGTCCTGAGGATGAACGGGAAGAGGGGGAACCAATGAGAGACTAGCTCTAGGGGTTGGGACAGGCACAGGTCACTCTATTTTCCCATCAGGAAGAAGAATTAAGCACAAGCTCAGCCTGCCCCCCAGAACCAGAAGAGGGCCTGAAGCAATCCTGCGCTTTTGCGGCCAGCTCCCAAAAAAGCGAGTTGAAAAATGGAGCTCAGGGGCACTGCAACTCACAAACCTGCAGAGTTTTAAATGATACCTCTCGTCCACAAATATATTAAGGGAAGGCAACGAAGAGGCTTTGAAAGCAAGGCAGAATTGCAGGAAACAGATTTCAGGAGGTAGATTCGAATCGCCTTGAAAGCACATGAAAAGCGGCAAAACGTGGACAATGATGCCCTTGGCCAAAAAGGGCGTATGCGTTTTTTCCTGAATATATTCAGGAAAAAACGCATACGCCCTTTTTGGCCAACCAAGCAACCTGGAAAGGCCAATCAGCGCTCCAAAGAAGTCTCGCTTCCCAGCGGGCAAAAGGGCCATGCGGAAAAAAGTGTCCAAACCAGAAATGCAGGACCGGCCATGGAGAAACGGGAGCCTTGCTACGCTGATGGGTGGGATGTAAATTGCCAACAGCCACTCTGGAGAAGTGTACGGTGTGTTCTGAAACATCTAAAAAACACAGCTTGGAGAGCATAGGGCACTTCCACTCATGGGCGTATAAATTGGGAAAACTAAAAATCAGCAAGACACAGGCACCCCAAAGTTTAGGGCTGCTCTGTTGACAAGAACCCCCACTTCATTACACCTTAAATATCCTAGGAAAGCGAAAAATGGATAAAGAAGTTGTGGTCCTCATGTACAATGGAATATCACTCAGCCATGAAATCCACGTCATAAGGCTACTAGCAGCACGATGAGTGGATTTAGGTACGACGATTCTAAGTGAAATAAGTCACACAGAAAAAGACACTTATCATAAGATATCACTTATAGAGGGAAAGTAAAAACCGCTACACTTGAACTGATTTGCAAAACAGAACAGAGTCACACGTTTAGGAAACAGACTATGGCTGCTGAACGGGAAAGGTGAGGTGGGGTGATGCATAAAACAAGGGTTTCAAATTAGCTCCGAAACCGTTCCATAAACCCAATATGTAAGAGACAAGACCTATTCCTTTTTCAGTGAACTGGACTCAACACCCCCTATTCACCGCACAAAAATATATCTGACTAGTAAGAATCTTCAAACCTATGTATTGATATCTCTCTGTAAGTGAGTCAAGGGGGTGTAAAGCGGCATAAACACAGCCGTGAAAAGCAGCTAAACCCCATTATAAAAATAAATTACTTTTCAAATCCCGTGAAACAAAGGCAGTGAAAGAGAGAGAAATTCTTACAAAATTCGTTCAGGGGCTGTGATGCAACCTGGATTGACCATATCTAGACCCACAGCTGATTGAGACATAAGGGTGGACACTCTTGGGGCTGAGAGGTTCGGTGAGTTTGGGTGAGCCGACGCAGACCCTTTCAAGTAATACTGCATGGTACCCATCCCATGGGTCCCAAATCTCCAGCTTCAAGGGCATCTTCCTACGTCGAAAACAGGCATGAGAAACCCAGAAGATGGTACACCGTGTGATCGGGAAAGGTTTCTAAAACGCACCTCATTTCTCATCTCCTTTGCTCGGGTTCGCCATTCCAGCCGATTTACTAGCCATCTCCCTCCTTGGAGAATCAGCACCTTTAACCTCCTGTTCCGTACAGGTTGCAATTTGTCCTGAGGATGAACGGGAAGAGGGGGAACCAATGAGACACTAGCTCTAGGGGTTGGGACAGGCACAGGTCACTCTATTTTCCCATCAGGAAGAAGAATTAAGCACAAGCTCAGCCTGCCCCCCAGAACGAGAAGAGGGCCTGAAGCAATCCTGCGCTTTTGCGGCCAGCTCCCAAAAAAGCGAGTTGAAAAATGGAGCTCAGGGGCACTGCAATTCACAAACCTGCAGAGCTTTAAATGATACCTCTCGTCCACAAATATATTAAGGGAAGGCAACGAAGAGGCTTTGAAAGCAAGGCAGAATTGCAGGAAACAGATTTCAGGAGGTAGATTCGAATCGCCTTGAAAGCACATGAAAAGCGGCAAAACGTGGACAATGATGCCCTTGGCCAAAAAGGGCGTATGCGTTTTTTCCTGAATATATTCAGGAAAAAACGCATACGCCCTTTTTGGCCAACCAAGCAACCTGGAAAGGCCAATCAGCGCTCCAAAGAAGTCTCGCTTCCCAGCGGGCAAAAGGGCCATGCGGAAAAAAGTGTCCAAACCAGAAATGCAGGACCGGCCATGCAGAAACGGGAGCCTTGCTACGCTGATGGGTGGGATGTAAATTGCCAACAGCCACTCTGGAGAAGTGTACGGTGTGTTCTGAAACATCTAAAAAACACAGCTTGGAGAGCATAGGGCACTTCCACTCATGGGCGTATAAATTGGGAAAACTAAAAATCAGCAAGACACAGGCACCCCAAAGTTTAGGGCTGCTCTGTTGACAAGAACCCCCACTTCATTACACCTTAAATATCCTAGGAAAGAGAAAAATGGATAAAGAAGTTGTGGTCCTCCTGTACAATGGAATATCACTCAGCCATGAAATCCACGTCATTAGGCTAGTAGCAGCACGATGAGTGGATTTAGGTACGACGATTCTAAGTGAAATAAGTCACACAGAAAAAGACACTTATCCTAAGATATCACTTAGAGAGGGAATGTAAAAACCGCTACACTTGAACTGAATTACAAAACAGAACAGAGTCACACGTTCAGAAAACACACTATGGCTGCTGAACGGGAAAGGTGAGGTGGGGTGATGCATAAAACAAGGGTTTCAAATTAGCTCCGATACCGTTCCATAAACCCAATATGTAAGAGACAAGACCTATTCCTTTCTCAGTGAACTGGACTCAACACCCCCTATTCACCGCACAAGAATATATCTGACTAGTAAGAATCTTCAAACCTATGTATGGATATCTCTCTGTAAGTGAGTCAAGGGGGTGTAAAGCGGCATAAACACAGCCGTGAAAAGCAGCTAAACCCCATTATAAAAATAAATTACTTTTCAAAACCCGTGAAACAAAGGCAGTGAAAGAGAGAGAAATTCTTACAAAATTCGTTCAGGGGCTGTGATGCAACCTGGATTGACCATATCTAGACCCACAGCTGATTGAGACATAAGGGTGGACACTCTTGGGGCTGAGAGGTTCGGTGAGGTTGGGTGAGCCAACGCAGACCCTTTCAAGTAATACTGCATGGTACCCATCCCATGGGTCCCAAATCTCCAGGTTCAAGGGCATCTTCCTACGTCGACAACAGGCATGAGAAACCCAGAAGATGGTACACAGTGTGATCGGGAAAGGTTTCTAAAACGCACCTCATTTCTCATCTCCTTTGCTCGGGTTCGCCATTCCAGCCGATTTACTAGCCATCTCCCTCCTTGGAGAATCAGCACCTTTAACCTCCTGTTCCGTACAGGTTGCAATTTGTCCTGAGGATGAACGGGAAGAGGGGCAACCAATGAGAGACTAGCTCTAGGGGTTGGGACAGGCACAGGTCACTCTATTTTCCCATCAGGAAGAAGAATTAAGCACAAGCTCAGCCTGCCCCCCAGAACCAGAAGAGGGCCTGAAGCAATCCTGCGCTTTTGCGGCCAGCTCCCAAAAAAGCGAGTTGAAAAATGGAGCTCAGGGGCACTGCAATTCACAAACCTGCAGAGTTTTAAATGATACCTCTCGTCCACAAATATATTAAGGGAAGGCAACGAAGAGGCTTTGAAAGCAAGGCAGAATTGCAGGAAACAGATTTCAGGAGGTAGATTCGAATCGCCTTGAAAGCACATGAAAAGCGGCAAAACGTGGACAATGATGCCCTTGGCCAAAAAGGGCGTATGCGTTTTTTCCTGAATATATTCAGGAAAAAACGCATACGCCCTTTTTGGCCAACCAAGCAACCTGGAAAGGCCAATCAGCGCTCCAAAGAAGTCTCGCTTCCCAGCGGGCAAAAGGGCCATGCGGAAAAAAGTGTCCAAACCAGAAATGCAGGACCGGCCATGGAGAAATGGGAGCCTTGCTACGCTGATGGGTGGGATGTAAATTGCCAACAGCCACTCTGGAGAAGTGTACGGTGTGTTCTGAAACATCTAAAAAACACAGCTTGGAGAGCATAGGGCACTTCCACTCATGGGCGTATAAATTGGGAAAACTAAAAATCAGCAAGACACAGGCACCCCAAAGTTTAGGGCTGCTCTGTTGACAAGAACCCACACTTCATTACACCTTAAATATCCTAGGAAAGAGAAAAATGGATAAAGAAGTTGTGGTCCTCCTGTACAATGGAATATCACTCAGCCATGAAATCCACGTCATAAGGCTAGTAGCAGCACGATGAGTGGATTTAGGTACGACGATTCTAAGTGAAATAAGTCACACAGAAAAAGACACTTATCCTAAGATATCACTTAGAGAGGGAATGTAAAAACCGCTACACTTGAACTGAATTACAAAACAGAACAGAGTCACACGTTCAGAAAACACACTATGGCTGCTGAACGGGAAAGGTGAGGTGGGGTGATGCATAAAACAAGGGTTTCAAATTAGCTCCGATACCGTTCCATAAACCCAATATGTAAGAGACAAGACCTATTCCTTTTTCTGTGAACTGGACTCAACACCCCCTATTCACCGCACAAGAATATATCTGACGAGTAAGAATCTTCAAACCTATGTATTGATATCTCTCTGTAAGTGAGTCAAGGGGGTGTAAAGCGGCATAAACACAGCCGTGAAAAGCAGCTAAACCCCATTATAAAAATAAATTACTTTTCAAAACCCGTGAAACAAAGGCAGTGAAAGAGAGAGAAATACTTACAAAATTCGTTCAGGGGCTGTGATGCAACCTGGATTGACCATATCTAGACCCACAGCTGATTGAGACATAAGGGTGGACACTCTTGGGGCTGAGAGGTTCGGTGAGGTTGGGTGAGCCAACGCAGACCCTTTCAAGTAATACTGCATGGTACCCATCCCATGGGTCCCAAATCTCCAGGTTCAAGGGCATCTTCCTACGTCGAAAACAGGCATGAGAAACCCAGAAGATGGTACACCGTGTGATCGGGAAAGGTTTCTAAAACGCACCTCATTTCTCATCTCCTTTGCTCGGGTTCGCCATTCCAGCCGATTTACTAGCCATCTCCCTCCTTGGAGAATCAGCACCTTTAACCTCCTGTTCCGTACAGGTTGCAATTTGTCCTCAGGATGAACGGGAAGAGGGGCAACCAATGAGAGACTAGCTCTAGGGGTTGGGACAGGCACAGGTCACTCTATTTTCCCATCAGGAAGAAGAATTAAGCACAAGCTCAGCCTGCCCCCCAGAACCAGAAGAGGGCCTGAAGCAATCCTGCGCTTTTGCGGCCAGCTCCCAAAAAAGCGAGTTGAAAAATGGAGCTCAGGGGCACTGCAATTCACAAACCTGCAGAGTTTTAAATGATACCTCTCGTCCACAAATATATTAAGGGAAGGCAACGAAGAGGCTTTGAAAGCAAGGCAGAATTGCAGGAAACAGATTTCAGGAGGTAGATTCGAATCGCCTTGAAAGCACATGAAAAGCGGCAAAACGTGGACAATGATGCCCTTGGCCAAAAAGGGCGTATGCGTTTTTTCCTGAATATATTCAGGAAAAAACGCATACGCCCTTTTTGGCCAACCAAGCAACCTGGAAAGGCCAATCAGCGCTCCAAAGAAGTCTCGCTTCCCAGCGGGCAAAAGGGCCATGCGGAAAAAAGTGTCTAAACCAGAAATGCAGGACCGGCCATGGAGAAATGGGAGCCTTGCTACGCTGATGGGTGGGATGTAAATTGCCAACAGCCACTCTGGAGAAGTGTACGGTGTGTTCTGAAACATCTAAAAAACACAGCTTGGAGAGCATAGGGCACTTCCACTCATGGGCGTATAAATTGGGAAAACTAAAAATCAGCAAGACACAGGCACCCCAAAGTTTAGGGCTACTCTGTTGACAAGAACCCCCACTTCATTACACCTTAAATATCCTAGGAAAGAGAAAAATGGATAAAGAAGTTGTGGTCCTCCTGTACAATGGAATATCACTCAGCCATGAAATCCACGTCATAAGGCTAGTAGCAGCACAATGAGTGGATTTAGGTACGACGATTCTAAGTGAAATAAGTCACACAGAAAAAGACACTTATCATAAGATATCACTTCTAGAGGGAATGTAAAAACCGCTACACTTGAACTGAATTACAAAACAGAACAGAGTCACACGTTCAGAAAACACACTATGGCTGCTGAACGGGAAAGGTGAGGTGGGGTGATGCATAAAACAAGGGTTTCAAATTAGCTCCGATACCGTTCCATAAACCCAATATGTAAGAGACAAGACCTATTCCTTTTTCAGTGAACTGGACTCAACACCCCCTATTCACCGCACAAGAATATATCTGACGAGTAAGAATCTTCAAACCTATGTATTGATATCTCTCTGTAAGTGAGTCAAGGGGGTGTAAAGCGGCATAAACACAGCCGTGAAAAGCAGCTAAACCCCATTATAAAAATAAATTACTTTTCAAAACCCGTGAACCAAAGGCAGTGAAAGAGAGAGAAATTCTTACAAAATTCGTTCAGGGGCTGTGATGCAACCTGGATTGAACATATCTAGACCCACAGCTGATTGAGACATAAGGGTGGACACTCTTGGGGCTGAGAGGTTCGGTGAGGTTGGGTGAGCCAACGCAGACCCTTTCAAGTAATACTGCATGGTACCCATCCCATGGGTCCCAAATCTCCAGGTTCAAGGGCATCTTCCTACGTCGAAAACAGGCATGAGAAACCCAGAAGATGGTACACCATGTGATCGGGAAAGGTTTCTAAAACGCACCTCATTTCTCATCTCCTTTGCTCGGGTTCGCCATTCCAGCCGATTTACTAGCCATCTCACTCCTTGGAGAATCAGCACCTTTAACCTCCTGTTCCGTACAGGTTGCAATTTGTCCTGAGGATGAACGGGAAGAGGGGGAACCAATGAGAGACTAGCTCTAGGGGTTGGGACAGGCACAGGTCACTCTATTTTCCCATCAGGAAGAAGAATTAAGCACAAGCTCAGCCTGCCCCCCAGAACCAGAAGAGGGCCTGAAGCAATCCTGCGCTTTTGCGGCCAGCTCCCAAAAAAGCGAGTTGAAAAATGGAGCTCAGGGGCACTGCAATTCACAAACCTGCAGAATTTTAAATGATTCCTCTCGTCCACAAATATATTAAGGGAAGGCAACGAAGAGGCTTTGAAAGCAAGGCAGAATTGCAGGAAACAGATTTCAGGAGGTAGATTCGAATCGCCTTGAAAGCACATGAAAAGCGGCAAAACGTGGACAATGATGCCCTTGGCCAAAAAGGGCGTATGCGTTTTTTCCTGAATATATTCAGGAAAAAACGCATACGCCCTTTTTGGCCAACCAAGCAACCTGGAAAGGCCAATCAGCGCTCCAAAGAAGTCTCGCTTCCCAGCGGGCAAAAGGGCCATGCGGAAAAAAGTGTCCAAACCAGAAATGCAGGACCGGCCATGGAGAAATGGGAGCCTTGCTACGCTGATGGGTGGGATGTAAATTGCCAACAGCCACTCTGGAGAAGTGTACGGTGTGTTCTGAAACATCTAAAAAACACAGCTTGGAGAGCATAGGGCACTTCCACTCATAGGCGTATAAATTGGGAAAACTAAAAATCAGCAAGACACAGGCACCCCAAAGTTTAGGGCTGCTCTGTTGACAAGAACCCCCACTTCATTACACCTTAAATATCCTAGGAAAGAGAAAAATGGATAAAGAATTTGTGGTCCTCCTGTACAATGGAATATCACTCAGCCATGAAATCCACGTCATAAGGCTAGTAGCAGCAGGATGAGTGGATTTAGGTACGACCATTCTAAGTGAAATAAGTCACACAGAAAAAGACACTTATCATAAGATATCACTTAGAGAGGGAATGTAAAAACCGCTACACTTGAACTGAATTACAAAACAGAACAGAGTCACACGTTCAGAAAACACACTATGGCTGCTGAACGGGAAAGGTGAGGTGGGGTGATGCATAAAACAAGGGTTTCAAATTAGCTCAGATACCGTTCCATAAACCCAATATGTAAGAGACAAGACCTATTCCTTTTTCAGTGAACTGGACTCAACACCCCCTATTCACCGCACAAGAATATATCTGACTAGTAAGAATTTTCAAACCTATGTATTGATATCTCTCTGTAAGTGAGTCAAGGGGGTGTAAAGCGGCATAAACACAGCCGTGAAAAGCAGCTAAACCCCATTATAAAAATAAATTACTTTTCAAAACCCGTGAAACAAAGGCAGTGAAAGAGAGAGAAATTCTTACAAAATTCGTTCAGGGGCTGTGATGCAACCTGGATTGACCATATCTAGACCCACAGCTGATTGAGACATAAGGGTGGACACTCTTGGGGCTGAGAGGTTCGGTGAGGTTGGGTGAGCCAACGCAGACCCTTTCAAGTAATACTGCATGGTACCCATCCCATGGGTCCCAAATCTCCAGGTTCAAGGGCATCTTCCTACGTCGAAAACAGGCATGAGAAACCCAGAAGATGGTACACCGTGTGATCGGGAAAGGTTTCTAAAACGCACCTCATTTCTCATCTCCTTTGCTCGGGTTCGCCATTCCAGCCGATTTACTAGCCATCTCCCTCCTTGGAGAATCAGCACCTTTAACCTCCTGTTCCTACAGGTTGCAATTTGTCCTGAGGATGAACGGGAAGAGGGGGAACCAATGAGAGACTAGCTCTAGGTGTTGGGACAGGCACAGGTCACTCTATTTTCCCATCAGGAAGAAGAATTAAGCACAAGCTCAGCCTGCCCCCCAGAACGAGAAGAGGGCCTGAAGCAATCCTGCGCTTTTGCGGCCAGCTCCCAAAAAAGCGAGTTGAAAAATGGAGCTCAGGGGCACTGCAATTCACAAACCTGCAGAGTTTTAAATGATACCTCTCGTCCACAAATATATTAAGGGAAGGCAACGAAGAGGCTTTGAAAGCAAGGCAGAATTGCAGGAAACAGATTTCAGGAGGTAGATTCGAATTGCCTTGAAAGCACATGAAAAGCGGCAAAACGTGGACAATGATGCCCTTGGCCAAAAAGGGCGTATGTGTTTTTTCCTGAATATATTCAGGAAAAAACGCATACGCCCTTTTTGGCCAACCAAGCAACCTGGAAAGGCCAATCAGCGCTCCAAAGAAGTCTCGCTTCCCAGCGGGCAAAAGGGCCATGCGGAAAAAAGTGTCCAAACCAGAAATGCAGGACCGGCCATGGAGAAATGGGAGCCTTGCTACGCTGATGGGTGGGATGTAAATTGCCAACAGCCACTCTGGAGAAGTGTACGGTGTGTTCTGAAACATCTAAAAAACACAGCTTGGAGAGCATAGGGCACTTCCACTCATGGGCGTATAAATTGGGAAAACTAAAAATCAGCAAGACACAGGCACCCCAAAGTTTAGGGCTGCTCTGTTGACAAGAACCCCCACTTCATTACACCTTAAATATCCTAGGAAAGAGAAAAATGGATAAAGAAGTTGTGGTCCTCATGTACAATGGAATATCACTCAGCCATGAAATCCACGTCATAAGGCTAGTAGCAGCACGATGAGTGGATTTAGGTACGACGATTCTAAGTGAAATAATTCACACAGAAAAAGACACTTATCATAAGATATCACTTAGAGAGGGAATGTAAAAACCGCTACACTTGAACTGACTTACAAAACAGAACAGAGTCACACGTTTAGAAAACACACTATGGCTGCTGAACGGGAAAGGTGAGGTGGGGTGATGCATAAAATAAGGGTTTCAAATTAGCTCAGATACCGTTCCATAAACCCAATATGTAAGAGACAAGACCTATTCCTTTTTCATTGAACTGGACTCAACACCCCCTATTCACCGCACAAGAATATAGCTGACGAGTAAGAATCTTCAAACCTATGTATTGATATCTCTCTGTAAGTGAGTCAAGGGGGTGTAAAGCGTCATAAACACAGCCGTGAAAAGCAGCTAAACCCCATTATAAAAATAAATTACTTTTCAAAACCCGCGAAACAAAGGCAGTGAAAGAGAGAGAAATTCTTACAAAATTCGTTCAGGGGCTGTGATGCAACCTGGATTGACCATATCTAGACCCACAGCTGATTGAGACATAAGGGTGGACACTCTTGGGGTGAGAGGTTCGGTGAGGTTGGGTGAGCCAACGCAGACCCTTTCAAGTAATACTGCATGGTACCCATCCCATGGGTCCCAAATCTCCAGGTTCAAGGGCATCTTCCTACGTCGAAAACAGGCATGAGAAACCCAGAAGATGGTACACCGTGTGATCGGGAAAGGTGTCTAAAACGCACCTCATTTCTCATCTCCTTTGCTCGGGTTCGCCATTCCAGCCGATTTACTAGCCATCTCCCTCCTTGGAGAATCAGCACCTTTAACCTCCTGTTCCGTACAGGTTGCAATTTGTCCTGAGGATGAACGGGAAGAGGGGCAACCAATGAGAGACTAGCTCTAGGGGTTGGGACAGGCACAGGTCACTCTATTTTCCCATCAGGAAGAAGAATTAAGCACAAGCTCAGCCTGCCCCCCAGAGCCAGAAGAGGGCCTGAAGCAATCCTGCACTTTTGCGGCCAGCTCCGAAAAAAGCGAGTTGAAAAATGGAGCTCAGGGGCACTGCAATTCACAAACCTGCAGAGTTTTAAATGATACCTCTCGTCCACAAATATATTAAGGGAAGGCAACGAAGAGGCTTTGAAAGCAAGGCAGAATTGCAGGAAACAGATTTCAGGAGGTAGATTCGAATCGCCTTGAAAGCACATGAAAAGCGGCCAAACGTGGATAATGATGCCCTTGGCCAAAAAGGGCGTATGCGTTTTTTCCTGAATATATTCAGGAAAAAACGCATACGCCCTTTTTGGCCAACCAAGCAACCTGGAAAGGCCAATCAGCGCTCCAAAGAAGTCTCGCTTCCCAGCGGGCAAAAGGGCCATGCGGAAAAAAGTGTCCAAGCCAGAAATGCAGGACCGGCCATGGAGAAATGGGAGCCTTGCTACGCTGATGGGTGGGATGTAAATTGCCAACAGCCACTCTGGAGAAGTGTACGGTGTGTTCTGAAACATCTAAAAAACACAGCTTGGAGAGCATAGGGCACTTCCACTCATGGGCGTATAAATTGGGAAAACTAAAAATCAGCAAGACACAGGCACCCCAAAGTTTAGGGCTGCTCTGTTGACAAGAACCCCCACTTCATTACACCTTAAATATCCTAGGAAAGAGAAAAATGGATAAAGAAGTTGTGGTCCTCATGTACAATGGAATATCACTCAGCCATGAAATCCACGTCATAAGGCTAGTACCAGCACGATGAGTGGATTTAGGTACGACGATTCTAAGTGAAATAATTCACACAGAAAAAGACACTTATCATAAGATATCACTTAGAGAGGGAATGTAAAAACCGCTACACTTGAACTGACTTACAAAACAGAACAGAGTCACACGTTCAGGAAACACACTATGGCTGCTGAACGGGAAAGGTGAGGTGGGGTGATGCATAAAACAAGGGTTTCAAATTAGCTCAGATACCGTTCCATAAACCCAATATGTAAGAGACAAGACCTATTCCTTTTTCAGTGAACTGGACTCAACACCCCCTATTCACCGCACAAGAATATATCTGACGAGTAAGAATCTTCAAACCTATGTATTGATATCTCTCTGTAAGTGAGTCAAGGGGGTGTAAAGCGTCATAAACACAGCCGTGAAAAGCAGCTAAACCCCATTATAAAAATAAATTACTTTTCAAAACCCGCGAAACAAAGGCAGTGAAAGAGAGAGAAATTCTTACAAAATTCGTTCAGGGGCTGTGATGCAACCTGGATTGACCATATCTAGACCCACAGCTGATTGAGACATAAGGGTGGACACTCTTGGGGCTGAGAGGTTCGGTGAGGTTGGGTGAGCCAACGCAGACCCTTTCAAGTAATACTGCATGGTACCCATCCCATGGGTCCCAAATCTCCAGGTTCAAGGGCATCTTCCTACGTCGAAAACAGGCATGAGAAACCCAGAAGATGGTACACCGTGTGATCGGGAAAGGTTTCTAAAACGCACCTCATTTCTCATCTCCTTTGCTCGGGTTCGCCATTCCAGCCGATTTACTAGCCATCTCCCTCCTTGGAGAATCAGCACCTTTAACCTCCTGTTCCGTACAGGTTGCAATTTGTCCTGAGGATGAACGGGAAGAGGGGCAACCAATGAGAGACTAGCTCTAGGGGTTGGGACAGGCACAGGTCACTCTATTTTCCCATCAGGAAGAAGAATTAAGCACAAGCTCAGCCTGCCCCCCAGAACGAGAAGAGGGCCTGAAGCAATCCTGCGCTTTTGCGGCCAGCTCCCAAAAAAGCGAGTTGAAAAATGGAGCTCAGGGGCACTGCAATTCACAAACCTGCAGAGTTTTAAATGATACCTCTCGTCCACAAATATATTAAGGGAAGGCAACGAAGAGGCTTTGAAAGCAAGGCAGAATTGCAGGAAACAGATTTCAGGAGGTAGATTCGAATTGCCTTGAAAGCACATGAAAAGCGGCAAAACGTGGACAATGATGCCCTTGCCCAAAAAGGGCGTATGTGTTTTTTCCTGAATATATTCAGGAAAAAACGCATACGCCCTTTTTGGCCAACCAAGCAACCTGGAAAGGCCAATCAGCGCTCCAAAGAAGTCTCGCTTCCCAGCGGGCAAAAGGGCCATGCGGAAAAAAGTGTCCAAACCAGAAATGCAGGACCGGCCATGGAGAAATGGGAGCCTTGCTACGCTGATGGGTGGGATGTAAATTGCCAACAGCCACTCTGGAGAAGTGTACGGTGTGTTCTGAAATATCTAAAAAACACAGCTTGGAGAGCATAGGGCACTTCCACTCATGGGCGTATAAATTGGGAAAACTAAAAATCAGCAAGACACAGGCACCCCAAAGTTTAGGACTGCTCTGTTGACAAGAACCCCCACTTCATTACACCTTAAATATCCTAGGAAAGAGAAAAATGGATAAAGAAGTTGTGGTCCTCCTGTACAATGGAATATCACTCAGCCATGAAATCCACGTCATAAGGCCAGTAGCAGCAGGATGAGTGGATTTAGGTACGACCATTCTAAGTGAAATAAGTCACACAGAAAAAGACACTTATCATAAGATATCACTTAGAGAGGGAATGTAAAAACCGCTACACTTGAACTGAATTACAAAACAGAACAGAGTCACACGTTCAGGAAACACACTATGGCTGCTGAACGGGAAAGGTGAGGTGGGGTGATGCATAAAACAAGGGTTTCAAATTAGCTCAGATACTGTTCCATAAACCCAATATGTAAGAGACAAGACCTATTCCTTTTTCAGTGAACTGGACTCAACACCCCCTATTCACCGCACAGGAATATATCTGACTAGTAAGAATTTTCAAACCTATGTATTGATATCTCTCTGTAAGTGAGTCAAGGGGGTGTAAAGCGGCATAAACACAGCCGTGAAAAGCAGCTAAACCCCATTATAAAAATAAATTACTTTTCAAAACCCGTGAAACAAAGGCAGTGAAAGAGAGAGAAATTCTTACAAAATTCGTTCAGGGGCTGTGATGCAACCTGGATTGACCATATCTAGACCCACAGCTGATTGAGACATAAGGGTGGACACTCTTGGGGCTGAGAGGTTCGGTGAGGTTGGGTGAGCCAACGCAGACCCTTTCAAGTAATACTGCATGGTACCCATCCCATGGGTCCCAAATCTCCAGGTTCAAGGGCATCTTCCTACGTCGAAAACAGGCATGAGAAACCCAGAAGATGGTACACCATGTGATCGGGAAAGGTTTCTAAAACGCACCTCATTTCTCATCTCCTTTGCTCGGGTTCGCCATTCCAGCCGATTTACTAGCCATCTCCCTCCTTGGAGAATCAGCACCTTTAACCTCCTGTTCCGTACAGGTTGCAATTTGTCCTGAGGATGAACGGGAAGAGGGGGAACCAATGAGAGACTAGCTCTAGGGGTTGGGACAGGCACAGGTCACTCTATTTTCCCATCAGGAAGAAGAATTAAGCACAAGCTCAGCCTGCCCCCCAGAGCCAGAAGAGGGCCTGAAGCAATCCTGCACTTTTGCGGCCAGCTCCCAAAAAAGCGAGTTGAAAAATGGAGCTCAGGGGCACTGCAATTCACAAACCTGCAGAGTTTTAAATGATACCTCTCGTCCACAAATATATTAAGGGAAGGCAACGAAGAGGCTTTGAAAGCAAGGCAGAATTGCAGGAAATAGATTTCAGGAGGTAGATTCGAATCGCCTTGAAAGCACATGAAAAGCGGCAAAACGTGGACAATGATGCTCTTGGCCAAAAAGGGCGTATGCGTTTTTTCCTGAATATATTCAGGAAAAAACGCATACGCCCTTTTTGGCCAACCAAGCAACCTGGAAAGGCCAATCAGCGCTCCAAAGAAGTCTCGCTTCCCAGCGGGCAAAAGGGCCATGCGGAAAAAAGTGTCCAAACCAGAAATGCAGGACCGGCCATGGAGAAATGGGAGCCTTGCTACGCTGATGGGTGGGATGTAAATTGCCAACAGCCACTCTGGAGAAGTGTACGGTGTGTTCTGAAACATCTAAAAAACACAGCTTGGAGAGCATAGGGCACTTCCACTCATGGGCGTATAAATTGGGAAAACTAAAAATCAGCAAGACACAGGCACCCCAAAGTTTAGGGCTGCTCTGTTGACAAGAACCCCCACTTCATTACACCTTAAATATCCTAGGAAAGAGAAAAATGGATAAAGAAGTTGTGGTCCTCATGTACAATGGAATATCACTCAGCCATGAAATCCACGTCATAAGGCTAGTAGCAGCACGATGAGTGGATTTAGGTACGACGATTCTAAGTGAAATAATTCACACAGAAAAAGACACTTATCATAAGATATCACTTAGAGAGGGAATGTAAAAACCGCTACACTTGAACTGACTTACAAAACAGAACAGAGTCACACGTTTAGAAAACACACTATGGCTGCTGAACGGGAAAGGTGAGGTGGGGTGATGCATAAAACAAGGGTTTCAAATTAGCTCAGATACCGTTCCATAAACCCAATATGTAAGAGACAAGACCTATTCCTTTTTCAGTGAACTGGACTCAACACCCCCTATTCACCGCACAAGAATATATCTGACGAGTAAGAATCTTCAAACCTATGTATTGATATCTCTCTGTAAGTGAGTCAAGGGGGTGTAAAGCGTCATAAACACAGCCGTGAAAAGCAGCTAAACCCCATTATAAAAATAAATTACTTTTCAAAACCCGCGAAACAAAGGCAGTGAAAGAGAGAGAAATTCTTACAAAATTCGTTCAGGGGCTGTGATGCAACCTGGATTGACCATATCTAGACCCACAGCTGATTGAGACATAAGGGTGGACACTCTTGGGGCTGAGAGGTTCGGTGAGGTTGGGTGAGCCAACGCAGACCCTTTCAAGTAATACTGCATGGTACCCATCCCATGGGTCCCAAATCTCCAGGTTCAAGGGCATCTTCCTACGTCGAAAACAGGCATGAGAAACCCAGAAGATGGTACACCGTGTGATCGGGAAAGGTTTCTAAAACGCACCTCATTTCTCATCTCCTTTGCTCGGGTTCGCCATTCCAGCCGATTTACTAGCCATCTCCCTCCTTGGAGAATCAGCACCTTTAACCTCCTGTTCCGTACAGGTTGCAATTTGTCCTGAGGATGAACGGGAAGAGGGGCAACCAATGAGAGACTAGCTCTAGGGGTTGGGACAGGCACAGGTCACTCTATTTTCCCATCAGGAAGAAGAATTAAGCACAAGCTCAGCCTGCCCCCCAGAACGAGAAGAGGGCCTGAAGCAATCCTGCGCTTTTGCGGCCAGCTCCCAAAAAAGCGAGTTGAAAAATGGAGCTCAGGGGCACTGCAATTCACAAACCTGCAGAGTTTTAAATGATACCTCACGTCCACAAATATATTAAGGGAAGGCAACGAAGAGGCTTTGAAAGCAAGGCAGAATTGCAGGAAACAGATTTCAGGAGGTAGATTCGAATTGCTTGAAAGCACATGAAAAGCGGCAAAACGTGGACAATGATGCCCTTGGCCAAAAAGGGCGTATGCGTTTTTTCCTGAATATATTCAGGAAAAAACGCATACGCCCTTTTTGGCCAACCAAGCAACCTGGAAAGGCCAATCAGCGCTCCAAAGAAGTCTCGCTTCCCAGCGGGCAAAAGGGCCATGCGGAAAAAAGTGTCCAAACCAGAAATGCAGGACCGGCCATGGAGAAATGGGAGCCTTGTTACGCTGATGGGTGGGATGTAAATTGCCAACAGCCACTCTGGAGAAGTGTACGGTGTGTTCTGTAACATCTAAAAAACACAGCTTGGAGAGCATAGGGCACTTCCACTCATGGGCGTATAAATTGGGAAAACTAAAAATCAGCAAGACACAGGCACCCCAAAGTTTAGGGCTGCTCTGTTGACAAGAACCCCCACTTCATTACACCTTAAATATCCTAGGAAAGAGAAAAATGGATAAAGAAGTTGTGGTCCTCCTGTACAATGGAATATCACTCAGCCATGAAATCCACGTCATAAGGCTAGTAGCAGCAGGATGAGTGGATTTAGGTACGACCATTCTAAGTGAAATAAGACACACAGAAAAAGACACTTATCATAAGATATCACTTAGAGAGGGAATGTAAAAACCGCTACACTTGAACTGAATTACAAAACAGAACAGAGTCACACGTTCAGAAAACACACTATGGCTGCTGAACGGGAAAGGTGAGGTGGGGTGATGCATAAAACAAGGGTTTCAAATTAGCTCAGATACCGTTCCATAAACCCAATATGTAAGAGACAAGACCTATTCCTTTTTCAGTGAACTGGACTCAACACCCCCTATTCACCGCACAAGAATATATCTGACTAGTAAGAATCTTCAAACCTATGTATTGATATCTCTCTGTAAGTGAGTCAAGGGGGTGTAAAGCGGCATAAACACAGCCGTGAAAAGCAGCTAAACCCCATTATAAAAATAAATTACTTTTCAAAACCCGTGAAACAAAGGCAGTGAAAGAGAGAGAAATTCTTACAAAATTCGTTCAGGGGCTGTGATGCAACCTGGATTGACCATATCTAGACCCACAGCTGATTGAGACATAAGGTTGGACACTCTTGGGGCTGAGAGGTTCGGTGAGGTTGGGTGAGCCAACGCAGACCCTTTCAAGTAATACTGCATGGTACCCATCCCATGGGTCCCAAATCTCCAGGTTCAAGGGCATCTTCCTACGTCGAAAACAGGCATGAGAAACCCAGAAGTTGGTACACCATGTGATCGGGAAAGGTTTCTAAAACGCACCTCATTTCTCATCTCCTTTGCTCGGGTTCGCCATTCCAGCCGATTTACTAGCCATCTCCCTCCTTGGAGAATCAGCACCTTTAACCTCCTGTTCCGTACAGGTTGCAATTTGTCCTGAGGATGAACGGGAAGAGGGGGAACCAATGAGAGACTAGCTCTAGGGGTTGGGACAGGCACAGGTCACTCTATTTTCCCATCAGGAAGAAGAATTAAGCACAAGCTCAGCCTGCCCCCCAGAACCAGAAGAGGGCCTGAAGCAATCCTGCACTTTTGCGGCCAGCTCCCAAAAAAGCGAGTTGAAAAATGGAGCTCAGGGGCACTGCAATTCACAAACCTGCAGAGTTTTAAATGATACCTCTCGTCCACAAATATATTAAGGGAAGGCAACGAAGAGGCTTTGAAAGCAAGGCAGAATTGCAGGAAACAGATTTCAGGAGGTAGATTCGAATCGCCTTGAAAGCACATGAAAAGCGGCAAAACGTGGACAATGATGCCCTTGGCCAAAAAGGGCGTATGCGTTTTTTCCTGAATATATTCAGGAAAAAACGCATACGCCCTTTTTGGCCAACCAAGCAACCTGGAAAGGCCAATCAGCGCTCCAAAGAAGTCTCGCTTCCCAGCGGGCAAAAGGGCCATGCGGAAAAAAGTGTCCAAACCAGAAATGCAGGACCGGCCATGGAGAAATGGGAGCCTTGCTACGCTGATGGGTGGGATGTAAATTGCCAACAGCCACTCTGGAGAAGTGTACGGTGTGTTCTGAAACATCTAAAAAACACAGCTTGGAGAGCATAGGGCACTTCCACTCATGGGCGTATAAATTGGGAAAACTAAAAATCAGCAAGACACAGGCACCCCAAAGTTTAGGGCTGCTCTGTTGACAAGAACCCCCACTTCATTACACCTTAAATATCCTAGGAAAGAGAAAAATGGATAAAGAAGTTGTGGTCCTCATGTACAATGGAATATCACTCAGCCATGAAATCCACGTCATAAGGCTAGTAGCAGCACGATGAGTGGATTTAGGTACGACGATTCTAAGTGAAATAAGTCACACAGAAAAAGACACTTATCATAAGATATCACTTAGAGAGGGAATGTAAAACCCGCTACACTTGAACTGAATTACAAAACAGAACAGAGTCACACGTTTAGAAAACACACTATGGCTGCTGAACGGGAAAGGTGAGGTGGGGTGATGCATAAAACAAGGGTTTCAAATTAGCTCAGATACCGTTCCATAAACCCAATATGTAAGAGACAAGACCTATCCCTTTTTCAGTGAACTGGACTCAACACCCCCTATTCACCGCACAAGAATATATCTGACGAGTAAGAATCTTCAAACCTATGTATTGATATCTCTCTGTAAGTGAGTCAAGGGGGTGTAAAGCGTCATAAACACAGCCGTGAAAAGCAGCTAAACCCCATTATAAAAATAAATTACTTTTCAAAACCCGTGAAACAAAGACAGTGAAAGAGAGAGAAATTCTTACAAAATTCGTTCAGGGGCTGTGATGCAACCTGGATTGACCATATCTAGACCCACAGCTGATTGAGACATAAGGGTGGACACTCTTGGGGCTGAGAGGTTCGGTGAGGTTGGGTGAGCCAACGCAGACCCTTTCAAGTAATACTGCATGGTACCCATCCCATGGGTCCCAAATCTCCAGGTTCAAGGGCATCTTCCTACGTCGAAAACAGGCATGAGAAACCCAGAAGATGGTACACCGTGTGATCGGGAAAGGTTTCTAAAACGCACCTCATTTCTCATCTCCTTGGCTCGGGTTCGCCATTCCAGCCGATTTACTAGCCATCTCCCTCCTTGGAGAATCAGCACCTTTAACCTCCTGTTCCGTACAGGTTGCAATTTGTCCTGAGGATGAACGGGAAGAGGGGGAACCAATGAGAGACTAGCTCTAGGGGTTGGGACAGGCACAGGTCACTCTATTTTCCCATCAGGAAGAAGAATTAAGCACAAGCTCAGCCTGCCCCCCAGAACGAGAAGAGGGCCTGAAGCAATCCTGCGCTTTTGCGGCCAGCTCCCAAAAAAGCGAGTTGAAAAATGGAGCTCAGGGGCACTGCAATTCACAAACCTGCAGAGTTTTAAATGATACCTCTCGTCCACAAATATATTAAGGGAAGGCAACGAAGAGGCTTTGAAAGCAAGGCAGAATTGCAGGAAACAGATTTCAGGAGGTAGATTCGAATTGCCTTGAAAGCACATGAAAAGCGGCAAAACGTGGACAATGATGCCCTTGGCCAAAAAGGGCGTATGTGTTTTTTCCTGAATATATTCAGGAAAAAACGCATACGCCCTTTTTGGCCAACCAAGCAACCTGGAAAGGCCAATCAGCGCTCCAAAGAAGTCTCGCTTCCCAGCGGGCAAAAGGGCCATGCGGAAAAAAGTGTCCAAACCAGAAATGCAGGACCGGCCATGGAGAAATGGGAGCCTTGCTACGCTGATGGGTGGGATGTAAATTGCCAACAGCCACTCTGGAGAAGTGTACGGTGTGTTCTGAAACATCTAAAAAACACAGCTTGGAGAGCATAGGGCACTTCCACTCATGGGCGTATAAATTGGGAAAACTAAAAATCAGCAAGACACAGGCACCCCAAAGTTTAGGGCTGCTCTGTTGACAAGAACCCCCACTTCATTACACCTTAAATATCTTAGGAAAGAGAAAAATGGATAAAGAAGTTGTGGTCCTCCTGTACAATGGAATATCACTCAGCCATGAAATCCACGTCATAAGGCCAGTAGCAGCAGGATGAGTGGATTTAGGTACGACCATTCTAAGTGAAATAAGTCACACAGAAAAAGACACTTATCATAAGATATCACTTAGAGAGGGAATGTAAAAACCGCTACACTTGAACTGAATTACAAAACAGAACAGAGTCACACGTTCAGGAAACACACTATGGCTGCTGAACGGGAAAGGTGAGGTGGGGTGATGCATAAAACAAGGGTTTCAAATTAGCTCAGATACCGTTCCATAAACCCAATATGTAAGAGACAAGACCTATTCCTTTTTCAGTGAACTGGACTCAACACCCCCTATTCACCGCACAAGAATATATCTGACTAGTAAGAATCTTCAAACCTATGTATTGATATCTCTCTGTAAGTGAGTCAAGGGGGTGTAAAGCGGCATAAACACAGCCGTGAAAAGCAGCTAAACCCCATTATAAAAATAAATTACTTTTCAAAACCCGTGAAACAAAGGCAGTGAAAGAGAGAGAAATTCTTACAAAATTCGTTCAGGGGCTGTGATGCAACCTGGATTGACCATATCTAGACCCACAGCTGATTGAGACATAAGGGTGGACACTCTTGGGGCTGAGAGGTTCGGTGAGGTTGGGTGAGCCAACGCAGACCCTTTCAAGTAATACTGCATGGTACCCATCCCATGGGTCCCAAATCTCCAGGTTCAAGGGCATCTTCCTACGTCGAAAACAGGCATGAGAAACCCAGAAGATGGTACACCGTGTGATCGGGAAAGGTTTCTAAAACGCACCTCATTTCTCATCTCCTTTGCTCGGGTTCGCCATTCCAGCCGATTTACTAGCCATCTCCCTCCTTGGAGAATCAGCACCTTTAACCTCCTGTTCCGTACAGGTTGCAATTTGTCCTGAGGATGAACGGGAAGAGGGGGAACCAATGAGAGACTAGCTCTAGGGGTTGGGACAGGCACAGGTCACTCTATTTTCCCATCAGGAAGAAGAATTAAGCACAAGCTCAGCCTGCCCCCCAGAACCAGAAGAGGGCCTGAAGCAATCCTGCGCTTTTGCGGCCAGCTCCCAAAAAAGCGAGTTGAAAAATGGAGCTCAGGGGCACTGCAATTCACAAACCTGCAGAGTTTTAAATGATACCTCTCGTCCACAAATATATTAAGGGAAGGCAACGAAGAGGCTTTGAAAGCAAGGCAGAATTGCAGGAAACAGATTTCAGGAGGTAGATTCGAATTGCCTTGAAAGCACATGAAAAGCGGCAAAACGTGGACAATGATGCCCTTGGCCAAAAAGGGCGTATGTGTTTTTTCCTGAATATATTCAGGAAAAAACGCATACGCCCTTTTTGGCCAACCAAGCAACCTGGAAAGGCCAATCAGCGCTCCAAAGAAGTCTCGCTTCCCAGCGGGCAAAAGGGCCATGCGGAAAAAAGTGTCCAAACCAGAAATGCAGGACCGGCCATGGAGAAATGGGAGCCTTGCTACGCTGATGGGTGGGATGTAAATTGCCAACAGCCACTCTGGAGAAGTGTACGGTGTGTTCTGAAACATCTAAAAAACACAGCTTGGAGAGCATAGGGCACTTCCACTCATGGGCGTATAAATTGGGAAAACTAAAAATCAGCAAGACACAGGCACCCCAAAGTTTAGGGCTGCTCTGTTGACAAGAACCCCCACTTCATTACACCTTAAATATCTTAGGAAAGAGAAAAATGGATAAAGAAGTTGTGGTCCTCCTGTACAATGGAATATCACTCAGCCATGAAATCCACGTCATAAGGCCAGTAGCAGCAGGATGAGTGGATTTAGGTACGACCATTCTAAGTGAAATAAGTCACACAGAAAAAGACACTTATCATAAGATATCACTTAGAGAGGGAATGTAAAAACCGCTACACTTGAACTGAATTACAAAACAGAACAGAGTCACACGTTCAGGAAACACACTATGGCTGCTGAACGGGAAAGGTGAGGTGGGGTGATGCATAAAACAAGGGTTTCAAATTAGCTCAGATACCGTTCCATAAACCCAATATGTAAGAGACAAGACCTATTCCTTTTTCAGTGAACTGGACTCAACACCCCCTATTCACCGCACAAGAATATATCTGACTAGTAAGAATCTTCAAACCTATGTATTGATATCTCTCTGTAAGTGAGTCAAGGGGGTGTAAAGCGGCATAAACACAGCCGTGAAAAGCAGCTAAACCCCATTATAAAAATAAATTACTTTTCAAAACCCGTGAAACAAAGGCAGTGAAAGAGAGAGAAATTCTTACAAAATTCGTTCAGGGGCTGTGATGCAACCTGGATTGACCATATCTAGACCCACAGCTGATTGAGACATAAGGGTGGACACTCTTGGGGTGAGAGGTTCGGTGAGGTTGGGTGAGCCAACGCAGACCCTTTCAAGTAATACTGCATGGTACCCATCCCATGGGTCCCAAATCTCCAGGTTCAAGGACATCTTCCTACGTCGAAAACAGGCATGAGAAACCCAGAAGATGGTACACCGTGTGATCGGGAAAGGTTTCTAAAACGCACCTCATTTCTCATCTCCTTTGCTCGGGTTCGCCATTCCAGCCGATTTACTAGCCATCTCCCTCCTTGGAGAATCAGCACCTTTAACCTCCTGTTCCGTACAGGTTGCAATTTGTCCTGAGGATGAACGGGAAGAGGGGGAACCAATGAGAGACTAGCTCTAGGGGTTGGGACAGGCACAGGTCACTCTATTTTCCCATCAGGAAGAAGAATTAAGCACAAGCTCAGCCTGCCCCCCAGAACCAGAAGAGGGCCTGAAGCAATCCTGCGCTTTTGCAGCCAGCTCCCAAAAAAGCGAGTTGAAAAATGGAGCTCAGGGGCACTGCAATTCACAAACCTGCAGAGTTTTAAATGATACCTCTCGTCCACAAATATATTAAGGGAAGGCAACGAAGAGGCTTTGAAAGCAAGGCAGAATTGCAGGAAACAGATTTCAGGAGGTAGATTCGAATTGCCTTGAAAGCACATGAAAAGCGGCAAAACGTGGACAATGATGCCCTTGGCCAAAAAGGGCGTATGTGTTTTTTCCTGAATATATTCAGGAAAAAACGCATACGCCCTTTTTGGCCAACCAAGCAACCTGGAAAGGCCAATCAGCGCTCCAAAGAAGTCTCGCTTCCCAGCGGGCAAAAGGGCCATGCGGAAAAAAGTGTCCAAACCAGAAATGCAGGACCGGCCATGGAGAAATGGGAGCCTTGCTACGCTGATGGGTGGGATGTAAATTGCCAACAGCCACTCTGGAGAAGTGTACGGTGTGTTCTGAAACATCTAAAAAACACAGCTTGGAGAGCATAGGGCACTTCCACTCATGGGCGTATAAATTGGGAAAACTAAAAATCAGCAAGACACAGGCACCCCAAAGTTTAGGGCTGCTCTGTTGACAAGAACCCCCACTTCATTACACCTTAAATATCTTAGGAAAGAGAAAAATGGATAAAGAAGTTGTGGTCCTCCTGTACAATGGAATATCACTCAGCCATGAAATCCACGTCATAAGGCCAGTAGCAGCAGGATGAGTGGATTTAGGTACGACCATTCTAAGTGAAATAAGTCACACAGAAAAAGACACTTATCATAAGATATCACTTAGAGAGGGAATGTAAAAACCGCTACACTTGAACTGAATTACAAAACAGAACAGAGTCACACGTTCAGGAAACACACTATGGCTGCTGAACGGGAAAGGTGAGGTGGGGTGATGCATAAAACAAGGGTTTCAAATTAGCTCAGATACCGTTCCATAAACCCAATATGTAAGAGACAAGACCTATTCCTTTTTCAGTGAACTGGACTCAACACCCCCTATTCACCGCACAAGAATATATCTGACTAGTAAGAATCTTCAAACCTATGTATTGATATCTCTCTGTAAGTGAGTCAAGGGGGTGTAAAGCGGCATAAACACAGCCGTGAAAAGCAGCTAAACCCCATTATAAAAATAAATTACTTTTCAAAACCCGTGAAACAAAGGCAGTGAAAGAGAGAGAAATTCTTACAAAATTCGTTCAGGGGCTGTGATGCAACCTGGATTGACCATATCTAGACCCACAGCTGATTGAGACATAAGGGTGGACACTCTTGGGGTGAGAGGTTCGGTGAGGTTGGGTGAGCCAACGCAGACCCTTTCAAGTAATACTGCATGGTACCCATCCCATGGGTCCCAAATCTCCAGGTTCAAGGACATCTTCCTACGTCGAAAACAGGCATGAGAAACCCAGAAGATGGTACACCGTGTGATCGGGAAAGGTTTCTAAAACGCACCTCATTTCTCATCTCCTTTGCTCGGGTTCGCCATTCCAGCCGATTTACTAGCCATCTCCCTCCTTGGAGAATCAGCACCTTTAACCTCCTGTTCCGTACAGGTTGCAATTTGTCCTGAGGATGAACGGGAAGAGGGGGAACCAATGAGAGACTAGCTCTAGGGGTTGGGACAGGCACAGGTCACTCTATTTTCCCATCAGGAAGAAGAATTAAGCACAAGCTCAGCCTGCCCCCCAGAACCAGAAGAGGGCCTGAAGCAATCCTGCGCTTTTGCAGCCAGCTCCCAAAAAAGCGAGTTGAAAAATGGAGCTCAGGGGCACTGCAATTCACAAACCTGCAGAGTTTTAAATGATACCTCTCGTCCACAAATATATTAAGGGAAGGCAACGAAGAGGCTTTGAAAGCAAGGCAGAATTGCAGGAAACAGATTTCAGGAGGTAGATTCGAATTGCCTTGAAAGCACATGAAAAGCGGCAAAACGTGGACAATGATGCCCTTGGCCAAAAAGGGCGTATGTGTTTTTTCCTGAATATATTCAGGAAAAAACGCATACGCCCTTTTTGGCCAACCAAGCAACCTGGAAAGGCCAATCAGCGCTCCAAAGAAGTCTCGCTTCCCAGCGGGCAAAAGGGCCATGCGGAAAAAAGTGTCCAAACCAGAAATGCAAGACCGGCCATGGAGAAATGGGAGCCTTGCTACGCTGATGGGTGGGATGTAAATTGCCAACAGCCACTCTGGAGAAGTGTACGGTGTGTTCTGAAACATCTAAAAAACACAGCTTGGAGAGCATAGGGCACTTCCACTCATGGGCGTATAAATTGGGAAAACTAAAAATCAGCAAGACACAGGCACCCCAAAGTTTAGGGCTGCTCTGTTGACAAGAACCCCCACTTCATTACACCTTAAATATCTTAGGAAAGAGAAAAATGGATAAAGAAGTTGTGGTCCTCCTGTACAATGGAATATCACTCAGCCATGAAATCCACGTCATAAGGCCAGTAGCAGCAGGATGAGTGGATTTAGGTACGACCATTCTAAGTGAAATAAGTCACACAGAAAAAGACACTTATCATAAGATATCACTTAGAGAGGGAATGTAAAAACCGCTACACTTGAACTGAATTACAAAACAGAACAGAGTCACACGTTCAGGAAACACACTATGGCTGCTGAACGGGAAAGGTGAGGTGGGGTGATGCATAAAACAAGGGTTTCAAATTAGCTCAGATACCGTTCCATAAACCCAATATGTAAGAGACAAGACCTATTCCTTTTTCAGTGAACTGGACTCAACACCCCCTATTCACCGCACAAGAATATATCTGACTAGTAAGAATCTTCAAACCTATGTATTGATATCTCTCTGTAAGTGAGTCAAGGGGGTGTAAAGCGGCATAAACACAGCCGTGAAAAGCAGCTAAACCCCATTATAAAAATAAATTACTTTTCAAAACCCGTGAAACAAAGGCAGTGAAAGAGAGAGAAATTCTTACAAAATTCGTTCAGGGGCTGTGATGCAACCTGGATTGACCATATCTAGACCCACAGCTGATTGAGACATAAGGGTGGACACTCTTGGGGTGAGAGGTTCGGTGAGGTTGGGTGAGCCAACGCAGACCCTTTCAAGTAATACTGCATGGTACCCATCCCATGGGTCCCAAATCTCCAGGTTCAAGGGCATCTTCCTACGTCGAAAACAGGCATGAGAAACCCAGAAGATGGTACACCGTGTGATCGGGAAAGGTTTCTAAAACGCACCTCATTTCTCATCTCCTTTGCTCGGGTTCGCCATTCCAGCCGATTTACTAGCCATCTCCCTCCTTGGAGAATCAGCACCTTTAACCTCCTGTTCCGTACAGGTTGCAATTTGTCCTGAGGATGAACGGGAAGAGGGGGAACCAATGAGAGACTAGCTCTAGGGGTTGGGACAGGCACAGGTCACTCTATTTTCCCATCAGGAAGAAGAATTAAGCACAAGCTCAGCCTGCCCCCCAGAACCAGAAGAGGGCCTGAAGCAATCCTGCGCTTTTGCGGCCAGCTCCCAAAAAAGCGAGTTGAAAAATGGAGCTCAGGGGCACTGCAATTCACAAACCTGCAGAGTTTTAAATGATACCTCTCGTCCACAAATATATTAAGGGAAGGCAACGAAGAGGCTTTGAAAGCAAGGCAGAATTGCAGGAAACAGATTTCAGGAGGTAGATTCGAATTGCCTTGAAAGCACATGAAAAGCGGCAAAACGTGGACAATGATGCCCTTGGCCAAAAAGGGCGTATGTGTTTTTTCCTGAATATATTCAGGAAAAAACGCATACGCCCTTTTTGGCCAACCAAGCAACCTGGAAAGGCCAATCAGCGCTCCAAAGAAGTCTCGCTTCCCAGCGGGCAAAAGGGCCATGCGGAAAAAAGTGTCCAAACCAGAAATGCAAGACCGGCCATGGAGAAATGGGAGCCTTGCTACGCTGATGGGTGGGATGTAAATTGCCAACAGCCACTCTGGAGAAGTGTACGGTGTGTTCTGAAACATCTAAAAAACACAGCTTGGAGAGCATAGGGCACTTCCACTCATGGGCGTATAAATTGGGAAAACTAAAAATCAGCAAGACACAGGCACCCCAAAGTTTAGGGCTGCTCTGTTGACAAGAACCCCCACTTCATTACACCTTAAATATCTTAGGAAAGAGAAAAATGGATAAAGAAGTTGTGGTCCTCCTGTACAATGGAATATCACTCAGCCATGAAATCCACGTCATAAGGCCAGTAGCAGCAGGATGAGTGGATTTAGGTACGACCATTCTAAGTGAAATAAGTCACACAGAAAAAGACACTTATCATAAGATATCACTTAGAGAGGGAATGTAAAAACCGCTACACTTGAACTGAATTACAAAACAGAACAGAGTCACACGTTCAGGAAACACACTATGGCTGCTGAACGGGAAAGGTGAGGTGGGGTGATGCATAAAACAAGGGTTTCAAATTAGCTCAGATACCGTTCCATAAACCCAATATGTAAGAGACAAGACCTATTCCTTTTTCAGTGAACTGGACTCAACACCCCCTATTCACCGCACAAGAATATATCTGACTAGTAAGAATCTTCAAACCTATGTATTGATATCTCTCTGTAAGTGAGTCAAGGGGGTGTAAAGCGGCATAAACACAGCCGTGAAAAGCAGCTAAACCCCATTATAAAAATAAATTACTTTTCAAAACCCGTGAAACAAAGGCAGTGAAAGAGAGAGAAATTCTTACAAAATTCGTTCAGGGGCTGTGATGCAACCTGGATTGACCATATCTAGACCCACAGCTGATTGAGACATAAGGGTGGACACTCTTGGGGCTGAGAGGTTCGGTGAGGTTGGGTGAGCCAACGCAGACCCTTTCAAGTAATACTGCATGGTACCCATCCCATGGGTCCCAAATCTCCAGCTTCAAGGGCATCTTCCTACGTCGAAAACAGGCATGAGAAACCCAGAAGATGGTACACCGTGTGATCGGGAAAGGTTTCTAAAACGCACCTCATTTCTCATCTCCTTTGCTCGGGTTCGCCATTCCAGCCGATTTACTAGCCATCTCCCTCCTTGGAGAATCAGCACCTTTAACCTCCTGTTCCGTACAGGTTGCAATTTGTCCTGAGGATGAACGGGAAGAGGGGGAACCAATGAGAGACTAGCTCTAGGTGTTGGGACAGGCACAGGTCACTCTATTTTCCCATCAGGAAGAAGAATTAAGCACAAGCTCAGCCTGCCCCCCAGAACCAGAAGAGGGCCTGAAGCAATCCTGCGCTTTTGCGGCCAGCTCCCAAAAAAGCGAGTTGAAAAATGGAGCTCAGGGGCACTGCAATTCACAAACCTGCAGAGTTTTAAATGATACCTGTCGTCCACAAATATATTAAGGGAAGGCAACGAAGAGGCTTTGAAAGCAAGGCAGAATTGCAGGAAACAGATTTCAGGAGGTAGATTCGAATCGCCTTGAAAGCACATGAAAAGCGGCAAAACGTGGACAATGATGCCCTTGGCCAAAAAGGGCGTATGCGTTTTTTCCTGAATATATTCAGGAAAAAACGCATACGCCCTTTTTGGCCAACCAAGCAACCTGGAAAGGCCAATCAGCGCTCCAAAGAAGTCTCGCTTCCCAGCGGGCAAAAGGGCCATGCGGAAAAAAGTGTCCAAACCAGAAATGCAGGACCGGCCATGGAGAAATGGGAGCCTTGCTACGCTGATGGGTGGGATGTAAATTGCCAACAGCCACTCTGGAGAAGTGTACGGTGTGTTCTGAAACATCTAAAAAACACAGCTTGGAGAGCATAGGGCACTTCCACTCATGGGCGTATAAATTGGGAAAACTAAAAATCAGCAAGACACAGGCACCCCAAAGTTTAGGGCTGCTCTGTTGACAAGAACCCCCACTTCATTACACCTTAAATATCCTAGGAAAGAGAAAAATGGATAAAGAAGTTGTGGTCCTCATGTACAATGGAATTTCACTCAGCCATGAAATCCACGTCATAAGGCTAGTAGCAGCACGATGAGTGGATTTAGGTACGACGATTCTAAGTGAAATAAGTCACACAGAAAAAGACACTTATCATAAGATATCACTTAGAGAGGGAATGTAAAAACCGCTACACTTGAACTGAATTACAAAACAGAACAGAGTCACACGTTCAGAAAACACACTATGGCTGCTGAACGGGAAAGGTGAGGTGGGGTGATGCATAAAACAAGGGTTTCAAATTAGCTCCGATACCGTTCCATAAACCCAATATGTAAGAGACAAGACCTATTCCTTTTTCAGTGAACTGGACTCAACACCCCCTATTCACCGCACAAGAATATATCTGACGAGTAAGAATCTTCAAACCTATGTATTGATATCTCTCTGTAAGTGAGTCAAGGGGGTGTAAAGCGGCATAAACACAGCCGTGAAAAGCAGCTAAACCCCATTATAAAAATAAATTACTTTTCAAAACCCGCGAATCAAAGGCAGTGAAAGAGAGAGCAATTCTTACAAAATTCGTTCAGGGGCTGTGATGCAACCTGGATTGACCATATCTAGACCCACAGCTGATTGAGACATAAGGGTGGACACTCTTGGGGCTGAGAGGTTCGGTGAGGTTGGGTGAGCCAACGCAGACCCTTTCAAGTAATACTGCATGGTACCCATCCCATGGGTCCCAAATCTCCAGGTTCAAGGGCATCTTCCTACGTCGAAAACAGGCATGAGAAACCCAGAAGATGGTACACCGTGTGATCGGGAAAGGTTTCTAAAACGCACCTCATTTCTCATCTCCTTTGCTCGGGTTCGCCATTCCAGCCGATTTACTAGCCATCTCCCTCCTTGGAGAATCAGCACCTTTAACCTCCTGTTCCGTACAGGTTGCAATTTGTCCTGAGGTTGAACGGGAAGAGGGGGAACCAATGAGAGACTAGCTCTAGGGGTTGGGACAGGCACAGGTCACTCTATTTTCCCATCAGGAAGAAGAATTAAGCACAAGCTCAGCCTGCCCCCCAGAACCAGAAGAGGGCCTGAAGCAATCCTGCGCTTTTGCGGCCAGCTCCCAAAAAAGCGAGTTGAAAAATGGAGCTCAGGGGCACTGCAATTCACAAACCTGCAGAGTTTTAAATGATACCTCTCGTCCACAAATATATTAAGGGAAGGCAACGAAGAGGCTTTGAAAGCAAGGCAGAATTGCAGGAAACAGATTTCAGGAGGTAGATTCGAATTGCCTTGAAAGCACATGAAAAGCGGCAAAACGTGGACAATGATGCCCTTGGCCAAAAAGGGCGTATGTGTTTTTTCCTGAATATATTCAGGAAAAAACGCATACGCCCTTTTTGGCCAACCAAGCAACCTGGAAAGGCCAATCAGCGCTCCAAAGAAGTCTCGCTTCCCAGCGGGCAAAAGGGCCATGCGGAAAAAAGTTTCCAAACCAGAAATGCAAGACCGGCCATGGAGAAATGGGAGCCTTGCTACGCTGATGGGTGGGATGTAAATTGCCAACAGCCACTCTGGAGAAGTGTACGGTGTGTTCTGAAACATCTAAAAAACACAGCTTGGAGAGCATAGGGCACTTCCACTCATGGGCGTATAAATTGGGAAAACTAAAAATCAGCAAGACACAGGCACCCCAAAGTTTAGGGCTGCTCTGTTGACAAGAACCCCCACTTCATTACACCTTAAATATCTTAGGAAAGAGAAAAATGGATAAAGAAGTTGTGGTCCTCCTGTACAATGGAATATCACTCAGCCATGAAATCCACGTCATAAGGCCAGTAGCAGCAGGATGAGTGGATTTAGGTACGACCATTCTAAGTGAAATAAGTCACACAGAAAAAGACACTTATCATAAGATATCACTTAGAGAGGGAATGTAAAAACCGCTACACTTGAACTGAATTACAAAACAGAACAGAGTCACACGTTCAGGAAACACACTATGGCTGCTGAACGGGAAAGGTGAGGTGGGGTGATGCATAAAACAAGGGTTTCAAATTAGCTCAGATACCGTTCCATAAACCCAATATGTAAGAGACAAGACCTATTCCTTTTTCAGTGAACTGGACTCAACACCCCCTATTCACCGCACAAGAATATATCTGACTAGTAAGAATCTTCAAACCTATGTATTGATATCTCTCTGTAAGTGAGTCAAGGGGGTGTAAAGCGGCATAAACACAGCCGTGAAAAGCAGCTAAACCCCATTATAAAAATAAATTACTTTTCAAAACCCGTGAAACAAAGGCAGTGAAAGAGAGAGAAATTCTTACAAAATTCGTTCAGGGGCTGTGATGCAACCTGGATTGACCATATCTAGACCCACAGCTGATTGAGACATAAGGGTGGACACTCTTGGGGCTGAGAGGTTCGGTGAGGTTGGGTGAGCCAACGCAGACCCTTTCAAGTAATACTGCATGGTACCCATCCCATGGGTCCCAAATCTCCAGGTTCAAGGGCATCTTCCTACGTCGAAAACAGGCATGAGAAACCCAGAAGATGGTACACCGTGTGATCGGGAAAGGTTTCTAAAACGCACCTCATTTCTCATCTCCTTTGCTCGGGTTCGCCATTCCAGCCGATTTACTAGCCATCTCCCTCCTTGGAGAATCAGCACCTTTAACCTCCTGTTCCGTACAGGTTGCAATTTGTCCTGAGGATGAACGGGAAGAGGGGGAACCAATGAGAGACTAGCTCTAGGTGTTGGGACAGGCACAGGTCACTCTATTTTCCCATCAGGAAGAAGAATTAAGCACAAGCTCAGCCTGCCCCCCAGAACCAGAAGAGGGCCTGAAGCAATCCTGCGCTTTTGCGGCCAGCTCCCAAAAAAGCGAGTTGAAAAATGGAGCTCAGGGGCACTGCAATTCACAAACCTGCAGAGTTTTAAATGATACCTGTCGTCCACAAATATATTAAGGGAAGGCAACGAAGAGGCTTTGAAAGCAAGGCAGAATTGCAGGAAACAGATTTCAGGAGGTAGATTCGAATCGCCTTGAAAGCACATGAAAAGCGGCAAAACGTGGACAATGATGCCCTTGGCCAAAAAGGGCGTATGCGTTTTTTCCTGAATATATTCAGGAAAAAACGCATACGCCCTTTTTGGCCAACCAAGCAACCTGGAAAGGCCAATCAGCGCTCCAAAGAAGTCTCGCTTCCCAGCGGGCAAAAGGGCCATGCGGAAAAAAGTGTCCAAACCAGAAATGCAGGACCGGCCATGGAGAAATGGGAGCCTTGCTACGCTGATGGGTGGGATGTAAATTGCCAACAGCCACTCTGGAGAAGTGTACGGTGTGTTCTGAAACATCTAAAAAACACAGCTTGGAGAGCATAGGGCACTTCCACTCATGGGCGTATAAATTGGGAAAACTAAAAATCAGCAAGACACAGGCACCCCAAAGTTTAGGGCTGCTCTGTTGACAAGAACCCCCACTTCATTACACCTTAAATATCCTAGGAAAGAGAAAAATGGATAAAGAAGTTGTGGTCCTCATGTACAATGGAATTTCACTCAGCCATGAAATCCACGTCATAAGGCTAGTAGCAGCACGATGAGTGGATTTAGGTACGACGATTCTAAGTGAAATAAGTCACACAGAAAAAGACACTTATCATAAGATATCACTTAGAGAGGGAATGTAAAAACCGCTACACTTGAACTGAATTACAAAACAGAACAGAGTCACACGTTCAGAAAACACACTATGGCTGCTGAACGGGAAAGGTGAGGTGGGGTGATGCATAAAACAAGGGTTTCAAATTAGCTCCGATACCATTCCATAAACCCAATATGTAAGAGACAAGACCTATTCCTTTTTCAGTGAACTGGACTCAACACCCCCTATTCACCGCACAAGAATATATCTGACGAGTAAGAATCTTCAAACCTATGTATTGATATCTCTCTGTAAGTGAGTCAAGGGGGTGTAAAGCGGCATAAACACAGCCGTGAAAAGCAGCTAAACCCCATTATAAAAATAAATTACTTTTCAAAACCCGCGAATCAAAGGCAGTGAAAGAGAGAGCAATTCTTACAAAATTCGTTCAGGGGCTGTGATGCAACCTGGATTGACCATATCTAGACCCACAGCTGATTGAGACATAAGGGTGGACACTCTTGGGGCTGAGAGGTTCGGTGAGGTTGGGTGAGCCAACGCAGACCCTTTCAAGTAATACTGCATGGTACCCATCCCATGGGTCCCAAATCTCCAGGTTCAAGGGCATCTTCCTACGTCGAAAACAGGCATGAGAAACCCAGAAGATGGTACACCGTGTGATCGGGAAAGGTTTCTAAAACGCACCTCATTTCTCATCTCCTTTGCTCGGGTTCGCCATTCCAGCCGATTTACTAGCCATCTCCCTCCTTGGAGAATCAGCACCTTTAACCTCCTGTTCCGTACAGGTTGCAATTTGTCCTGAGGATGAACGGGAAGAGGGGGAACCAATGAGAGACTAGCTCTAGGTGTTGGGACAGGCACAGGTCACTCTATTTTCCCATCAGGAAGAAGAATTAAGCACAAGCTCAGCCTGCCCCCCAGAACCAGAAGAGGGCCTGAAGCAATCCTGCGCTTTTGCGGCCAGCTCCCAAAAAAGCGAGTTGAAAAATGGAGCTCAGGGGCACTGCAATTCACAAACCTGCAGAGTTTTAAATGATACCTCTCGTCCACAAATATATTAAGGGAAGGCAACGAAGAGGCTTTGAAAGCAAGGCAGAATATCAGGAAACAGATTTCAGGAGGTAGATTCGAATCGCCTTGAAAGCACATGAAAAGCGGCAAAACGTGGACAATGATGCCCTTGGCCAAAAAGGGCGTATGCGTTTTTTCCTGAATATATTCAGGAAAAAACGCATACGCCCTTTTTGGCCAACCAAGCAACCTGGAAAGGCCAATCAGCGCTCCAAAGAAGTCGCGCTTTCCAGCGGGCAAAAGGGCCATGCGGAAAAAAGTGTCCAAACCAGAAATGCAGGACCGGCCATGGAGAAATGGGAGCCTTGCTACGCTGATGGGTGGGATGTAAATTGCCAACAGCCACTCTGGAGAAGTGTACGGTGTGTTCTGAAACATCTAAAAAACACAGCTTGGAGAGCATAGGGCACTTCCACTCATGGGCGTATAAATTGGGAAAACTAAAAATCAGCAAGACACAGGCACCCCAAAGTTTAGGGCTGCTCTGTTGACAAGAACCCCCACTTCATTACACCTTAAATATCCTAGGAAAGAGAAAAATGGATAAAGAAGTTGGGGTCCTCATGTACAATGGAATATCACTCAGCCATGAAATCCACGTCAAAAGGCTAGGAGCAGCACGATGAGTGGATTTAGGTACGACGATTCTAAGTGAAATAAGTCACACAGAAAAAGACACTTATCATAAGATATCACTTAGAGAGGGAATGTAAAAACCGCTACACTTGAACTGAATTACAAAACAGAACAGAGTCACACGTTTAGAAAACACACTATGGCTGCTGAACGGGAAAGGTGAGGTGGGGTGATGCATAAAACAAGGGTTTCAAATTAGCTCAGATACCGTTCCATAAACCCAATATGTAAGAGACAAGACCTATCCCTTTTTCAGTGAACTGGACTCAACACCCCCTATTCACCGCACAAGAATATATCTGACGAGTAAGAATCTTCAAACCTATGTATTGATATCTCTCTGTAAGTGAGTCAAGGGGGTGTAAAGCGTCATAAACACAGCCGTGAAAAGCAGCTAAACCCCATTATAAAAATAAATTACTTTTCAAAACCCGTGAAACAAAGACAGTGAAAGAGAGAGAAATTCTTACAAAATTCGTTCAGGGGCTGTGATGCAACCTGGATTGACCATATCTAGACCCACAGCTGATTGAGACATAAGGGTGGACACTCTTGGGGCTGAGAGGTTCGGTGAGGTTGGGTGAGCCAACGCAGACCCTTTCAAGTAATACTGCATGGTACCCATCCCATGGGTCCCAAATCTCCAGGTTCAAGGGCATCTTCCTACGTCGAAAACAGGCATGAGAAACCCAGAAGATGGTACACCGTGTGATCGGGAAAGGTTTCTAAAACGCACCTCATTTCTCATCTCCTTGGCTCGGGTTCGCCATTCCAGCCGATTTACTAGCCATCTCCCTCCTTGGAGAATCAGCACCTTTAACCTCCTGTTCCGTACAGGTTGCAATTTGTCCTGAGGATGAACGGGAAGAGGGGGAACCAATGAGAGACTAGCTCTAGGGGTTGGGACAGGCACAGGTCACTCTATTTTCCCATCAGGAAGAAGAATTAAGCACAAGCTCAGCCTGCCCCCCAGAACCAGAAGAGGGCCTGAAGCAATCCTGCGCTTTTGCGGTCAGCTCCCAAAAAAGCGAGTTGAAAAATGGAGCTCAGGGGCACTGCAATTCACAAACCTGCAGAGTTTTAAATGATACCTCTCGTCCACAAATATATTAAGGGAAGGCAACGAAGAGGCTTTGAAAGCAAGGCAGAATTGCAGGAAACAGATTTCAGGAGGTAGATTCGAATTGCCTTGAAAGCACATGAAAAGCGGCAAAACGTGGACAATGATGCCCTTGGCCAAAAAGGGCGTATGTGTTTTTTCCTGAATATATTCAGGAAAAAACGCATACGCCCTTTTTGGCCAACCAAGCAACCTGGAAAGGCCAATCAGCGCTCCAAAGAAGTCTCGCTTCCCAGCGGGCAAAAGGGCCATGCGGAAAAAAGTGTCCAAACCAGAAATGCAGGACCGGCCATGGAGAAATGGGAGCCTTGCTACGCTGATGGGTGGGATGTAAATTGCCAACAGCCACTCTGGAGAAGTGTACGGTGTGTTCTGAAACATCTAAAAAACACAGCTTGGAGAGCATAGGGCACTTCCACTCATGGGCGTATAAATTGGGAAAACTAAAAATCAGCAAGACACAGGCACCCCAAAGTTTAGGGCTGCTCTGTTGACAAGAACCCCCACTTCATTACACCTTAAATATCTTAGGAAAGAGAAAAATGGATAAAGAAGTTGTGGTCCTCCTGTACAATGGAATATCACTCAGCCATGAAATCCACGTCATAAGGCCAGTAGCAGCAGGATGAGTGGATTTAGGTACGACCATTCTAAGTGAAATAAGTCACACAGAAAAAGACACTTATCATAAGATATCACTTAGAGAGGGAATGTAAAAACCGCTACACTTGAACTGAATTACAAAACAGAACAGAGTCACACGTTCAGGAAACACACTATGGCTGCTGAACGGGAAAGGTGAGGTGGGGTGATGCATAAAACAAGGGTTTCAAATTAGCTCAGATACCGTTCCATAAACCCAATATGTAAGAGACAAGACCTATTCCTTTTTCAGTGAACTGGACTCAACACCCCCTATTCACCGCACAAGAATATATCTGACTAGTAAGAATCTTCAAACCTATGTATTGATATCTCTCTGTAAGTGAGTCAAGGGGGTGTAAAGCGGCATAAACACAGCCGTGAAAAGCAGCTAAACCCCATTATAAAAATAAATTACTTTTCAAAACCCGTGAAACAAAGGCAGTGAAAGAGAGAGAAATTCTTACAAAATTCGTTCAGGGGCTGTGATGCAACCTGGATTGACCATATCTAGACCCACAGCTGATTGAGACATAAGGGTGGACACTCTTGGGGCTGAGAGGTTCGGTGAGGTTGGGTGAGCCAACGCAGACCCTTTCAAGTAATACTGCATGGTACCCATCCCATGGGTCCCAAATCTCCAGGTTCAAGGGCATCTTCCTACGTCGAAAACAGGCATGAGAAACCCAGAAGATGGTACACCGTGTGATCGGGAAAGGTTTCTAAAACGCACCTCATTTCTCATCTCCTTGGCTCGGGTTCGCCATTCCAGCCGATTTACTAGCCATCTCCCTCCTTGGAGAATCAGCACCTTTAACCTCCTGTTCCGTACAGGTTGCAATTTGTCCTGAGGATGAACGGGAAGAGGGGGAACCAATGAGAGACTAGCTCTAGGGGTTGGGACAGGCACAGGTCACTCTATTTTCCCATCAGGAAGAAGAATTAAGCACAAGCTCAGCCTGCCCCCCAGAACGAGAAGAGGGCCTGAAGCAATCCTGCGCTTTTGCGGCCAGCTCCCAAAAAAGCGAGTTGAAAAATGGAGCTCAGGGGCACTGCAATTCACAAACCTGCAGAGTTTTAAATGATACCTCTCGTCCACAAATATATTAAGGGAAGGCAACGAAGAGGCTTTGAAAGCAAGGCAGAATTGCAGGAAACAGATTTCAGGAGGTAGATTCGAATTGCCTTGAAAGCACATGAAAAGCGGCAAAACGTGGACAATGATGCCCTTGGCCAAAAAGGGCGTATGTGTTTTTTCCTGAATATATTCAGGAAAAAACGCATACGCCCTTTTTGGCCAACCAAGCAACCTGGAAAGGCCAATCAGCGCTCCAAAGAAGTCTCGCTTCCCAGCGGGCAAAAGGGCCATGCGGAAAAAAGTGTCCAAACCAGAAATGCAGGACCGGCCATGGAGAAATGGGAGCCTTGCTACGCTGATGGGTGGGATGTAAATTGCCAACAGCCACTCTGGAGAAGTGTACGGTGTGTTCTGAAACATCTAAAAAACACAGCTTGGAGAGCATAGGGCACTTCCACTCATGGGCGTATAAATTGGGAAAACTAAAAATCAGCAAGACACAGGCACCCCAAAGTTTAGGGCTGCTCTGTTGACAAGAACCCCCACTTCATTACACCTTAAATATCTTAGGAAAGAGAAAAATGGATAAAGAAGTTGTGGTCCGCCTGTACAATGGAATATCACTCAGCCATGAAATCCACGTCATAAGGCCAGTAGCAGCAGGATGAGTGGATTTAGGTACGACCATTCTAAGTGAAATAAGTCACACAGAAAAAGACACTTATCATAAGATATCACTTAGAGAGGGAATGTAAAAACCGCTACACTTGAACTGAATTACAAAACAGAACAGAGTCACACGTTCAGGAAACACACTATGGCTGCTGAACGGGAAAGGTGAGGTGGGGTGATGCATAAAACAAGGGTTTCAAATTAGCTCCGATACCGTTCCATAAGCCCAATATGTAAGAGACAAGACCTATTCCTTTTTCAGTGAACTGGACTCAACACCCCCTATTCACCGCACAAGAATATATCTGACTAGTAAGAATCTTCAAACCTATGTATTGATATCTCTCTGTAAGTGAGTCAAGGGGGTGTAAAGCGGCATAAACACAGCCGTGAAAAGCAGCTAAACCCCATTATAAAAATAAATTACTTTTCAAAACCCGTGAAACAAAGGCAGTGAAAGAGAGAGAAATTCTTACAAAATTCGTTCAGGGGCTGTGATGCAACCTGGATTGACCATATCTAGACCCACAGCTGATTGAGACATAAGGGTGGACACTCTTGGGGCTGAGAGGTTCGGTGAGGTTGGGTGAGCCAACGCAGACCCTTTCAAGTAATACTGCATGGTACCCATCCCATGGGTCCCAAATCTCCAGGTTCAAGGGCATCTTCCTACGTCGAAAACAGGCATGAGAAACCCAGAAGATGGTACACCGTGTGATCGGGAAAGGTTTCTAAAACGCACCTCATTTCTCATCTCCTTTGCTCGGGTTCGCCATTCCAGCCGATTTACTAGCCAGCTCCCTCCTTGGAGAATCAGCACCTTTAACCTCCTGTTCCGTACAGGTTGCAATTTGTCCTGAGGATGAACGGGAAGAGGGGGAACCAATGAGAGACTAGCTCTAGGGGTTGGGACAGGCACAGGTCACTCTATTTTCCCATCAGGAAGAAGAATTAAGCACAAGCTCAGCCTGCCCCCCAGAACGAGAAGAGGGCCTGAAGCAATCCTGCGCTTTTGCGGCCAGCTCCCAAAAAAGCGAGTTGAAAAATGGAGCTCAGGGGCACTGCAATTCACAAACCTGCAGAGTTTTAAATGATACCTCTCGTCCACAAATATATTAAGGGAAGGCAACGAAGAGGCTTTGAAAGCAAGGCAGAATTGCAGGAAACAGATTTCAGGAGGTAGATTCGAATTGCCTTGAAAGCACATGAAAAGCGGCAAAACGTGGACAATGATGCCCTTGGCCAAAAAGGGCGTATGTGTTTTTTCCTGAATATATTCAGGAAAAAACGCATACGCCCTTTTTGGCCAACCAAGCAACCTGGAAAGGCCAATCAGCGCTCCAAAGAAGTCTCGCTTCCCAGCGGGCAAAAGGGCCATGCGGAAAAAAGTGTCCAAACCAGAAATGCAGGACCGGCCATGGAGAAATGGGAGCCTTGCTACGCTGATGGGTGGGATGTAAATTGCCAACAGCCACTCTGGAGAAGTGTACGGTGTGTTCTGAAACATCTAAAAAACACAGCTTGGAGAGCATAGGGCACTTCCACTCATGGGCGTATAAATTGGGAAAACTAAAAATCAGCAAGACACAGGCACCCCAAAGTTTAGGGCTGCTCTGTTGACAAGAACCCCCACTTCATTACACCTTAAATATCTTAGGAAAGAGAAAAATGGATAAAGAAGTTGTGGTCCGCCTGTACAATGGAATATCACTCAGCCATGAAATCCACGTCATAAGGCCAGTAGCAGCAGGATGAGTGGATTTAGGTACGACCATTCTAAGTGAAATAAGTCACACAGAAAAAGACACTTATCATAAGATATCACTTAGAGAGGGAATGTAAAAACCGCTACACTTGAACTGAATTACAAAACAGAACAGAGTCACACGTTCAGGAAACACACTATGGCTGCTGAACGGGAAAGGTGAGGTGGGGTGATGCATAAAACAAGGGTTTCAAATTAGCTCCGATACCGTTCCATAAGCCCAATATGTAAGAGACAAGACCTATTCCTTTTTCAGTGAACTGGACTCAACACCCCCTATTCACCGCACAAGAATATATCTGACTAGTAAGAATCTTCAAACCTATGTATTGATATCTCTCTGTAAGTGAGTCAAGGGGGTGTAAAGCGGCATAAACACAGCCGTGAAAAGCAGCTAAACCCCATTATAAAAATAAATTACTTTTCAAAACCCGTGAAACAAAGGCAGTGAAAGAGAGAGAAATTCTTACAAAATTCGTTCAGGGGCTGTGATGCAACCTGGATTGACCATATCTAGACCCACAGCTGATTGAGACATAAGGGTGGACACTCTTGGGGCTGAGAGGTTCGGTGAGGTTGGGTGAGCCAACGCAGACCCTTTCAAGTAATACTGCATGGTACCCATCCCATGGGTCCCAAATCTCCAGGTTCAAGGGCATCTTCCTACGTCGAAAACAGGCATGAGAAACCCAGAAGATGGTACACCGTGTGATCGGGAAAGGTTTCTAAAACGCACCTCATTTCTCATCTCCTTTGCTCGGGTTCGCCATTCCAGCCGATTTACTAGCCAGCTCCCTCCTTGGAGAATCAGCACCTTTAACCTCCTGTTCCGTACAGGTTGCAATTTGTCCTGAGGATGAACGGGAAGAGGGGGAACCAATGAGAGACTAGCTCTAGGGGTTGGGACAGGCACAGGTCACTCTATTTTCCCATCAGGAAGAAGAATTAAGCACAAGCTCAGCCTGCCCCCCAGAACGAGAAGAGGGCCTGAAGCAATCCTGCGCTTTTGCGGCCAGCTCCCAAAAAAGCGAGTTGAAAAATGGAGCTCAGGGGCACTGCAATTCACAAACCTGCAGAGTTTTAAATGATACCTCTCGTCCACAAATATATTAAGGGAAGGCAACGAAGAGGCTTTGAAAGCAAGGCAGAATTGCAGGAAACAGATTTCAGGAGGTAGATTCGAATTGCCTTGAAAGCACATGAAAAGCGGCAAAACGTGGACAATGATGCCCTTGGCCAAAAAGGGCGTATGTGTTTTTTCCTGAATATATTCAGGAAAAAACGCATACGCCCTTTTTGGCCAACCAAGCAACCTGGAAAGGCCAATCAGCGCTCCAAAGAAGTCTCGCTTCCCAGCGGGCAAAAGGGCCATGCGGAAAAAAGTGTCCAAACCAGAAATGCAGGACCGGCCATGGAGAAATGGGAGCCTTGCTACGCTGATGGGTGGGATGTAAATTGCCAACAGCCACTCTGGAGAAGTGTACGGTGTGTTCTGAAACATCTAAAAAACACAGCTTGGAGAGCATAGGGCACTTCCACTCATGGGCGTATAAATTGGGAAAACTAAAAATCAGCAAGACACAGGCACCCCAAAGTTTAGGGCTGCTCTGTTGACAAGAACCCCCACTTCATTACACCTTAAATATCTTAGGAAAGAGAAAAATGGATAAAGAAGTTGTGGTCCGCCTGTACAATGGAATATCACTCAGCCATGAAATCCACGTCATAAGGCCAGTAGCAGCAGGATGAGTGGATTTAGGTACGACCATTCTAAGTGAAATAAGTCACACAGAAAAAGACACTTATCATAAGATATCACTTAGAGAGGGAATGTAAAAACCGCTACACTTGAACTGAATTACAAAACAGAACAGAGTCACACGTTCAGGAAACACACTATGGCTGCTGAACGGGAAAGGTGAGGTGGGGTGATGCATAAAACAAGGGTTTCAAATTAGCTCCGATACCGTTCCATAAACCCAATATGTAACAGACAAGACCTATTCCTTTTTCAGTGAACTGGACTCAACACCCCCTATTCACCGCACAAGAATATATCTGACTAGTAAGAATCTTCAAACCTATGTATTGATATCTCTCTGTAAGTGAGTCAAGGGGGTGTAAAGCGGCATAAACACAGCCGTGAAAAGCAGCTAAACCCCATTATAAAAATAAATTACTTTTCAAAACCCGTGAAACAAAGGCAGTGAAAGAGAGAGAAATTCTTACAAAATTCGTTCAGGGGCTGTGATGCAACCTGGATTGACCATATCTAGACCCACAGCTGATTGAGACATAAGGGTGGACACTCTTGGGGCTGAGAGGTTCGGTGAGGTTGGGTGAGCCAACGCAGACCCTTTCAAGTAATACTGCATGGTACCCATCCCATGGGTCCCAAATCTCCAGGTTCAAGGGCATCTTCCTACGTCGAAAACAGGCATGAGAAACCCAGAAGATGGTACACCGTGTGATCGGGAAAGGTTTCTAAAACGCACCTCATTTCTCATCTCCTTTGCTCGGGTTCGCCATTCCAGCCGATTTACTAGCCAGCTCCCTCCTTGGAGAATCAGCACCTTTAACCTCCTGTTCCGTACAGGTTGCAATTTGTCCTGAGGATGAACGGGAAGAGGGGGAACCAATGAGAGACTAGCTCTAGGGGTTGGGACAGGCACAGGTCACTCTATTTTCCCATCAGGAAGAAGAATTAAGCACAAGCTCAGCCTGCCCCCCAGAACCAGAAGAGGGCCTGAAGCAATCCTGCGCTTTTGCGGCCAGCTCCCAAAAAAGCGAGTTGAAAAATGGAGCTCAGGGGCACTGCAATTCACAAACCTGCAGAGTTTTAAATGATACCTGTCGTCCACAAATATATTAAGGGAAGGCAACGAAGAGGCTTTGAAAGCAAGGCAGAATTGCAGGAAACAGATTTCAGGAGGTAGATTCGAATCGCCTTGAAAGCACATGAAAAGCGGCAAAACGTGGACAATGATGCCCTTGGCCAAAAAGGGCGTATGCGTTTTTTCCTGAATATATTCAGGAAAAAACGCATACGCCCTTTTTGGCCAACCAAGCAACCTGGAAAGGCCAATCAGCGCTCCAAAGAAGTCTCGCTTCCCAGCGGGCAAAAGGGCCATGCGGAAAAAAGTGTCCAAACCAGAAATGCAGGACCGGCCATGGAGAAATGGGAGCCTTGCTATGCTGATGGGTGGGATGTAAATTGCCAACAGCCACTCTGGAGAAGTGTACGGTGTGTTCTGAAACATCTAAAAAACACAGCTTGGAGAGCATAGGGCACTTCCACTCATGGGCGTATAAATTGGGAAAACTAAAAATCAGCAAGACACAGGCACCCCAAAGTTTAGGGCTGCTCTGTTGACAAGAACCCCCACTTCATTACACCTTAAATATCCTAGGAAAGAGAAAAATGGATAAAGAAGTTGTGGTCCTCATGTACAATGGAATTTCACTCAGCCATGAAATCCACGTCATAAGGCTAGTAGCAGCACGATGAGTGGATTTAGGTACGACGATTCTAAGTGAAATAAGTCACACAGAAAAAGACACTTATCATAAGATATCACTTAGAGAGGGAATGTAAAAACCGCTACACTTGAACTGAATTACAAAACAGAACAGAGTCACACGTTCAGAAAACACACTATGGCTGCTGAACGGGAAAGGTGAGGTGGGGTGATGCATAAAACAAGGGTTTCAAATTAGCTCCGATACCGTTCCATAAACCCAATATGTAAGAGACAAGACCTATTCCTTTTTCAGTGAACTGGACTCAACACCCCCTATTCACCGCACAAGAATATATCTGACGAGTAAGAATCTTCAAACCTATGTATTGATATCTCTCTGTAAGTGAGTCAAGGGGGTGTAAAGCGGCATAAACACAGCCGTGAAAAGCAGCTAAACCCCATTATAAAAATAAATTACTTTTCAAAACCCGCGAATCAAAGGCAGTGAAAGAGAGAGAAATTCTTACAAAATTCGTTCAGGGGCTGTGATGCAACCTGGATTGACCATATCTAGACCCACAGCTGATTGAGACATAAGGGTGGACACTCTTGGGGCTGAGAGGTTCGGTGAGGTTGGGTGAGCCAACGCAGACCCTTTCAAGTAATACTGCATGGTACCCATCCCATGGGTCCCAAATCTCCAGGTTCAAGGGCATCTTCCTACGTCGAAAACAGGCATGAGAAACCCAGAAGATGGTACACCGTGTGATCGGGAAAGGTTTCTAAAACGCACCTCATTTCTCATCTCCTTTGCTCGGGTTCGCCATTCCAGCCGATTTACTAGCCATCTCCCTCCTTGGAGAATCAGCACCTTTAACCTCCTGTTCCGTACAGGTTGCAATTTGTCCTGAGGATGAACGGGAAGAGGGGGAACCAATGAGAGACTAGCTCTAGGTGTTGGGACAGGCACAGGTCACTCTATTTTCCCATCAGGAAGAAGAATTAAGCACAAGCTCAGCCTGCCCCCCAGAACCAGAAGAGGGCCTGAAGCAATCCTGCGCTTTTGCGGCCAGCTCCCAAAAAAGCGAGTTGAAAAATGGAGCTCAGGGGCACTGCAATTCACAAACCTGCAGAGTTTTAAATGATACCTCTCGTCCACAAATATATTAAGGGAAGGCAACGAAGAGGCTTTGAAAGCAAGGCAGAATATCAGGAAACAGATTTCAGGAGGTAGATTCGAATCGCCTTGAAAGCACATGAAAAGCGGCAAAACGTGGACAATGATGCCCTTGGCCAAAAAGGGCGTATGCGTTTTTTCCTGAATATATTCAGGAAAAAACGCATACGCCCTTTTTGGCCAACCAAGCAACCTGGAAAGGCCAATCAGCGCTCCAAAGAAGTCGCGCTTTCCAGCGGGCAAAAGGGCCATGCGGAAAAAAGTGTCCAAACCAGAAATGCAGGACCGGCCATGGAGAAATGGGAGCCTTGCTACGCTGATGGGTGGGATGTAAATTGCCAACAGCCACTCTGGAGAAGTGTACGGTGTGTTCTGAAACATCTAAAAAACACAGCTTGGAGAGCATAGGGCACTTCCACTCATGGGCGTATAAATTGGGAAAACTAAAAATCAGCAAGACACAGGCACCCCAAAGTTTAGGGCTGCTCTGTTGACAAGAACCCCCACTTCATTACACCTTAAATATCCTAGGAAAGAGAAAAATGGATAAAGAAGTTGTGGTCCTCATGTACAATGGAATATCACTCAGCCATGAAATCCACGTCATAAGGCTAGTAGCAGCACGATGAGTGGATTTAGGTACGACGATTCTAAGTGAAATAAGTCACACAGAAAAAGACACTTATCATAAGATATCACTTAGAGAGGGAATGTAAAAACCGCTACACTTGAACTGAATTACAAAACAGAACAGAGTCACACGTTCAGAAAACACACTATGGCTGCTGAACGGGAAAGGTGAGGTGGGGTGATGCATAAAACAAGTGTTTCAAATTAGCTCAGATACCGTTCCATAAACCCAATATGTAAGAGACAAGACCTATTCCTTTTTCAGTGAACTGGACTCAACAGCCCCTATTCACCGCACAAGAATATATCTGACGAGTAAGAATCTTCAAACCTATGTATTGATATCTCTCTGTAAGTGAGTCAAGGGGGTGTAAAGCGGCATAAACACAGCCGTGAAAAGCAGCTAAACCCCATTATAAAAATAAATTACTTTTCAAAACCCGTGAAACAAAGGCAGTGAAAGAGAGAGCAATTCTTACAAAATTCGTTCAGGGGCTGTGATGCAACCTGGATTGACCATATCTAGACCCACAGCTGATTGAGACATAAGGGTGGACACTCTTGGGGCTGAGAGTTTCGGTGAGGTTGGGTGAGCCAACGCAGACCCTTTCAAGTAATACTGCATGGTACCCATCCCATGGGTCCCAAATCTCCAGGTTCAAGGGCATCTTCCTACGTCGAAAACAGGCATGAGAAACCCAGAAGATGGTACACCGTGTGATCGGGAAAGGTTTCTAAAACGCACCTCATTTCTCATCTCTTTGCTCGGGTTCGCCATTCCAGCCGATTTACTAGCCATCTCCCTCCTTGGAGAATCAGCACCTTTAACCTCCTGTTCCGTACAGGTTGCAATTTGTCCTGAGGATGAACGGGAAGATGGGCAACCAATGAGAGACTAGCTCTAGGTGTTGGGACAGGCACAGGTCACTCTATTTTCCCATCAGGAAGAAGAATTAAGCACAAGCTCAGCCTGCCCCCCAGAACGAGAAGAGGGCCTGAAGCAATCCTGCGCTTTTGCGGCCAGCTCCCAAAAAAGCGAGTTGAAAAATGGAGCTCAGGGGCACTGCAATTCACAAACCTGCAGAGTTTTAAATGATACCTCTCGTCCACAAATATATTAAGGGAAGGCAACGAAGAGGCTTTGAAAGCAAGGCAGAATTGCAGGAAACAGATTTCAGGAGGTAGATTCGAATCGTCTTGAAAGCACATGAAAAGCGGCAAAACGTGGACAATGATGCCCTTGGCCAAAAAGGGCGTATGCGTTTTTTCCTGAATATATTCAGGAAAAAACGCATACGCCCTTTTTGGCCAACCAAGCAACCTGGAAAGGCCAATCAGCGCTCCAAAGAAGTCTCGCTTCCCAGCGGGCAAAAGGGCCATGCGGAAAAAAGTGTCCAAACCAGAAATGCAGGACCGGCCATGGAGAAATGGGAGCCTTGCTACGCTGATGGGGGGGATGTAAATTGCCAACAGCCACTCTGGAGAAGTGTACGGTGTGTTCTGAAACATCTAAAAAACACAGCTTGGAGAGCATAGGGTACTTCCACTCATGGGCGTATAAATTGGGAAAACTAAAAATCAGCAAGACACAGGCACCCCAAAGTTTAGGGCTGCTCTGTTGACAAGAACCCCCACTTCATTACACCTTAAATATCCTAGGAAAGAGAAAAATGGATAAAGAAGTTGTGGTCCTCATGTACAATGGAATTTCACTCAGCCATGAAATCCACGTCATAAGGCTAGTAGCAGCACGATGAGTGGATTTAGGTACTACGATTCTAAGTGAAATAAGTCACACAGAAAAAGACACTTATCATAAGATATCACTTAGAGAGGGAATGTAAAAACCGCTACACTTGAACTGAATTACAAAACAGAACAGAGTCACACGTTCAGAAAACACACTATGGCTGCTGATCGGGAAAGGTGAGGTGGGGTGATGCATAAAACAAGGGTTTCAAATTAGCTCCGATACCGTTCCATAAACCCAATATGTAAGAGACAAGACCTATTCCTTTTTCAGTGAACTGGACTCAACACCCCCTATTCACCGCACAAGAATATATCTGACGAGTAAGAATCTTCAAACCTATGTATTGATATCTCTCTGTAAGTGAGTCAAGGGGGTGTAAAGCGGCATAAACACAGCCGTGAAAAGCAGCTAAACCCCATTATAAAAATAAATTACTTTTCAAAACCCGCGAAACAAAGGCAGTGAAAGAGAGAGAAATTCTTACAAAATTCGTTCAGGGGCTGTGATGCAACCTGGATTGACCATATCTAGACCCACAGCTGATTGAGACATAAGGGTGGACACTCTTGGGGCTGAGAGGTTCGGTGAGGTTGGGTGAGCCAACGCAGACCCTTTCAAGTAATACTGCATGGTACCCATCCCATGGGTCCCAAATCTCCAGGTTCAAGGGCATCTTCCTACGTCGAAAACAGGCATGAGAAACCCAGAAGATGGTACACCGTGTGATCGGGAAAGGTTTCTAAAACGCACCTCATTTCTCATCTCCTTTGCTCGGGTTCGCCATTCCAGCCGATTTACTAGCCATCTCCCTCCTTGGAGAATCAGCACCTTTAACCTCCTGTTCCGTACAGGTTGCAATTTGTCCTGAGGATGAACGGGAAGAGGGGGAACCAATGAGAGACTAGCTCTAGGGGTTGGGACAGGCACAGGTCACTCTATTTTCCCATCAGGAAGAAGAATTAAGCACAAGCTCAGCCTGCCCCCCAGAACCAGAAGAGGGCCTGAAGCAATCCTGCGCTTTTGCGGCCAGCTCCCAAAAAAGCGAGTTGAAAAATGGAGCTCAGGGGCACTGCAATTCACAAACCTGCAGAGTTTTAAATGATACCTCTCGTCCACAAATATATTAAGGGAAGGCAACGAAGAGGCTTTGAAAGCAAGGCAGAATATCAGGAAACAGATTTCAGGAGGTAGATTCGAATCGCCTTGAAAGCACATGAAAAGCGGCAAAACGTGGACAATGATGCCCTTGGCCAAAAAGGGCGTATGCGTTTTTTCCTGAATATATTCAGGAAAAAACGCATACGCCCTTTTTGGCCAACCAAGCAACCTGGAAAGGCCAATCAGCGCTCCAAAGAAGTCGCGCTTTCCAGAGGGCAAAAGGGCCATGCGGAAAAAAGTGTCCAAACCAGAAATGCAGGACCGGCCATGGAGAAATGGGAGCCTTGCTACGCTGATGGGTGGGATGTAAATTGCCAACAGCCACTCTGGAGAAGTGTACGGTGTGTTCTGAAACATCTAAAAAACACAGCTTGGAGAGCATAGGGCACTTCCACTCATGGGCGTATAAATTGGGAAAACTAAAAATCAGCAAGACACAGGCACCCCAAAGTTTAGGGCTGCTCTGTTGACAAGAACCCCCACTTCATTACACCTTAAATATCCTAGGAAAGAGAAAAATGGATAAAGAAGTTGTGGTCCTCATGTACAATGGAATATCACTCAGCCATGAAATCCACGTCATAAGGCTAGTAGCAGCACGATGAGTGGATTTAGGTACGACGATTCTAAGTGAAATAAGTCACACAGAAAAAGACACTTATCATAAGATATCACTTAGAGAGGGAATGTAAAAACCGCTACACTTGAACTGAATTACAAAACAGAACAGAGTCACACGTTCAGAAAACACACTATGGCTGCTGAACGGGAAAGGTGAGGTGGGGTGATGCATAAAACAAGGGTTTCAAATTAGCTCAGATACCGTTCCATAAACCCAATATGTAAGAGACAAGACCTATTCCTTTTTCAGTGAACTGGACTCAACACCCCCTATTCACCGCACAAGAATATATCTGACTAGTAAGAATCTTCAAACCTATGTATTGATATCTCTCTGTAAGTGAGTCAAGGGGGTGTAAAGCGGCATAAACACAGCCGTGAAAAGCAGCTAAACCCCATTATAAAAATAAATTACTTTTCAAAACCCGTGAAACAAAGGCAGTGAAAGAGAGAGCAATTCTTACAAAATTCGTTCAGGGGCTGTGATGCAACCTGGATTGACCATATCTAGACCCACAGCTGATTGAGACATAAGGGTGGACACTCTTGGGGCTGAGAGGTTCGGTGAGGTTGGGTGAGCCAACGCAGACCCTTTCAAGTAATACTGCATGGTATCCATCCCATGGGTCCCAAATCTCCAGGTTCAAGGGCATCTTCCTACGTCGAAAACAGGCATGAGAAACCCAGAAGATGGTACACCGTGTGATCGGGAAAGGTTTCTAAAACGCACCTCATTTCTCATCTCCTTTGCTCGGGTTCGCCATTCCAGCCGATTTACTAGCCATCTCCCTCCTTGGAGAATCAGCACCTTTAACCTCCTGTTCCGTACAGGTTGCAATTTGTCCTGAGGATGAACGGGAAGAGGGGGAACCAATGAGAGACTAGCTCTAGGTGTTGGGACAGGCACAGGTCACTCTATTTTCCCATCAGGAAGAAGAATTAAGCACAAGCTCAGCCTGCCCCCCAGAACCAGAAGAGGGCCTGAAGCAATCCTGCGCTTTTGCGGCCAGCTCTCAAAAAAGCAAGTTGAAAAATGGAGCTCAGGGGCACTGCAATTCACAAACCTGCAGAGTTTTAAATGATACCTCTCGTCCACAAATATATTAAGGGAAGGCAACGAAGAGGCTTTGAAAGCAAGGCAGAATTGCAGGAAACAGATTTCAGGAGGTAGATTCGAATCGCCTTGAAAGCACATGAAAAGCGGCAAAATGTGGACAATGATGCCCTTGGCCAAAAAGGGCGTATGCGTTTTTTCCTGAATATATTCAGGAAAAAACGCATACGCCCTTTTTGGCCAACCAAGCAACCTGGAAAGGCCAATCAGCGCTCCAAAGAAGTCTCGCTTCCCAGCGGGCAAAAGGGCCATGCGGAAAAAAGTGTCCAAACCAGAAATGCAGGACCGGCCATGGAGAAATGGGAGCCTTGCTACGCTGATGGGTGGGATGTAAATTGCCAACAGCCACTCTGGAGAAGTGTACGGTGTGTTCTGAAACATCTAAAAAACACAGCTTGGAGAGCATAGGGCACTTCCACTCATGGGCGTATAAATTGGGAAAACTAAAAATCAGCAAGACACAGGCACCCCAAAGTTTAGGGCTGCTCTGTTGACAAGAACCCCCACTTCATTACACCTTAAATATCCTAGGAAAGAGAAAAATGGGTAAAGAAGTTGTGGTCCTCATGTACAATGGAATATCACTCAGCCATGAAATCCACGTCATAAGGCTAGTAGCAGCACGATGAGTGGATTTAGGTACGACGATTCTAAGTGAAATAAGTCACACAGAAAAAGACACTTATCATAAGATATCACTTAGAGAGGGAATGTAAAAACCGCTACACTTGAACTGAATTACAAAACAGAACAGAGTCACACGTTCAGAAAACACACTATGGCTGCTGAACGGGAAAGGTGAGGTGGGGTGATGCATAAAACAAGGGTTTCAAATTAGCTCAGATACCGTTCCATAAACCCAATATGTAAGAGACAAGACCTATTCCTTTTTCAGTGAACTGGACTCAACACCCCCTATTCACCGCACAAGAATATATCTGACTAGTAAGAATCTTCAAACCTATGTATTGATATCTCTCTGTAAGTGAGTCAAGGGGGTGTAAAGCGGCATAAACACAGCCGTGAAAAGCAGCTAAACCCCATTATAAAAATAAATTACTTTTCAAAACCCGTGAAACAAAGGCAGTGAAAGAGAGAGCAATTCTTACAAAATTCGTTCAGGGGCTGTGATGCAACCTGGATTGACCATATCTAGACCCACAGCTGATTGAGACATAAGGGTGGACACTCTTGGGGCTGAGAGGTTCGGTGAGGTTGGGTGAGCCAACGCAGACCCTTTCAAGTAATACTGCATGGTACCCATCCCATGGGTCCCAAATCTCCAGGTTCAAGGGCATCTTCCTACGTCGAAAACAGGCATGAGAAACCCAGAAGATGGTACACCGTGTGATCGGGAAAGGTTTCTAAAACGCACCTCATTTCTCATCTCCTTTGCTCGGGTTCGCCATTCCAGCCGATTTACTAGCCATCTCCCTCCTTGGAGAATCAGCACCTTTAACCTCCTGTTCCGTACAGGTTGCAATTTGTCCTGAGGATGAACGGGAAGAGGGGGAACCAATGAGAGACTAGCTCTAGGTGTTGGGACAGGCACAGGTCACTCTATTTTCCCATCAGGAAGAAGAATTAAGCACAAGCTCAGCCTGCCCCCCAGAACCAGAAGAGGGCCTGAAGCAATCCTGCGCTTTTGCGGCCAGCTCCCAAAAAAGCAAGTTGAAAAATGGAGCTCAGGGGCACTGCAATTCACAAACCTGCAGAGTTTTAAATGATACCTCTCGTCCACAAATATATTAAGGGAAGGCAACGAAGAGGCTTTGAAAGCAAGGCAGAATTGCAGGAAACAGATTTCAGGAGGTAGATTCGAATCGCCTTGAAAGCACATGAAAAGCGGCAAAATGTGGACAATGATGCCCTTGGCCAAAAAGGGCGTATGCGTTTTTTCCTGAATATATTCAGGAAAAAACGCATACGCCCTTTTTGGCCAACCAAGCAACCTGGAAAGGCCAATCAGCGCTCCAAAGAAGTCTCGCTTCCCAGCGGGCAAAAGGGCCATGCGGAAAAAAGTGTCCAAACCAGAAATGCAGGACCGGCCATGGAGAAATGGGAGCCTTGCTACGCTGATGGGTGGGATGTAAATTGCCAACAGCCACTCTGGAGAAGTGTACGGTGTGTTCTGAAACATCTAAAAAACACAGCTTGGAGAGCATAGGGCACTTCCACTCATGGGCGTATAAATTGGGAAAACTAAAAATCAGCAAGACACAGGCACCCCAAAGTTTAGGGCTGCTCTGTTGACAAGAACCCCCACTTCATTACACCTTAAATATCCTAGGAAAGAGAAAAATGGGTAAAGAAGTTGTGGTCCTCATGTACAATGGAATATCACTCAGCCATGAAATCCACGTCATAAGGCTAGTAGCAGCACGATGAGTGGATTTAGGTACGACGATTCTAAGTGAAATAAGTCACACAGAAAAAGACACTTATCATAAGATATCACTTAGAGAGGGAATGTAAAAACCGCTACACTTGAACTGAATTACAAAACAGAACAGAGTCACACGTTTAGAAAACACACTATGGCTGCTGAACGGGAAAGGTGAGGTGGGGTGATGCATAAAACAAGGGTTTCAAATTAGCTCAGATACCGTTCCATAAACCCAATATGTAAGAGACAAGACCTATCCCTTTTTCAGTGAACTGGACTCAACACCCCCTATTCACCGCACAAGAATATATCTGACGAGTAAGAATCTTCAAACCTATGTATTGATATCTCTCTGTAAGTGAGTCAAGGGGGTGTAAAGCGTCATAAACACAGCCGTGAAAAGCAGCTAAACCCCATTATAAAAATAAATTACTTTTCAAAACCCGTGAAACAAAGACAGTGAAAGAGAGAGAAATTCTTACAAAATTCGTTCAGGGGCTGTGATGCAACCTGGATTGACCATATCTAGACCCACAGCTGATTGAGACATAAGGGTGGACACTCTTGGGGCTGAGAGGTTCGGTGAGGTTGGGTGAGCCAACGCAGACCCTTTCAAGTAATACTGCATGGTACCCATCCCATGGGTCCCAAATCTCCAGGTTCAAGGGCATCTTCCTACATCGAAAACAGGCATGAGAAACCCAGAAGATGGTACACCGTGTGATCGGGAAAGGTTTCTAAAACGCACCTCATTTCTCATCTCCTTGGCTCGGGTTCGCCATTCCAGCCGATTTACTAGCCATCTCCCTCCTTGGAGAATCAGCACCTTTAACCTCCTGTTCCGTACAGGTTGCAATTTGTCCTGAGGATGAACGGGAAGAGGGGGAACCAATGAGAGACTAGCTCTAGGGGTTGGGACAGGCACAGGTCACTCTATTTTCCCATCAGGAAGAAGAATTAAGCACAAGCTCAGCCTGCCCCCCAGAACGAGAAGAGGGCCTGAAGCAATCCTGCGCTTTTGCGGCCAGCTCCCAAAAAAGCGAGTTGAAAAATGGAGCTCAGGGGCACTGCAATTCACAAACCTGCAGAGTTTTAAATGATACCTCTCGTCCACAAATATATTAAGGGAAGGCAACGAAGAGGCTTTGAAAGCAAGGCAGAATTGCAGGAAACAGATTTCAGGAGGTAGATTCGAATTGCCTTGAAAGCACATGAAAAGCGGCAAAACGTGGACAATGATGCCCTTGGCCAAAAAGGGCGTATGTGTTTTTTCCTGAATATATTCAGGAAAAAACGCATACGCCCTTTTTGGCCAACCAAGCAACCTGGAAAGGCCAATCAGCGCTCCAAAGAAGTCTCGCTTCCCAGCGGGCAAAAGGGCCATGCGGAAAAAAGTGTCCAAACCAGAAATGCAGGACCGGCCATGGAGAAATGGGAGCCTTGCTACGCTGATGGGTGGGATGTAAATTGCCAACAGCCACTCTGGAGAAGTGTACGGTGTGTTCTGAAACATCTAAAAAACACAGCTTGGAGAGCATAGGGCACTTCCACTCATGGGCGTATAAATTGGGAAAACTAAAAATCAGCAAGACACAGGCACCCCAAAGTTTAGGGCTGCTCTGTTGACAAGAACCCCCACTTCATTACACCTTAAATATCTTAGGAAAGAGAAAAATGGATAAAGAAGTTGTGGTCCGCCTGTACAATGGAATATCACTCAGCCATGAAATCCACGTCATAAGGCCAGTAGCAGCAGGATGAGTGGATTTAGGTACGACCATTCTAAGTGAAATAAGTCACACAGAAAAAGACACTTATCATAAGATATCACTTAGAGAGGGAATGTAAAAACCGCTACACTTGAACTGAATTACAAAACAGAACAGAGTCACACGTTCAGGAAACACACTATGGCTGCTGAACGGGAAAGGTGAGGTGGGGTGATGCATAAAACAAGGGTTTCAAATTAGCTCCGATACCGTTCCATAAGCCCAATATGTAAGAGACAAGACCTATTCCTTTTTCAGTGAACTGGACTCAACACCCCCTATTCACCGCACAAGAATATATCTGACGAGTAAGAATCTTCAAACCTATGTATTGATATCTCTCTGTAAGTGAGTCAAGGGGGTGTAAAGCGGCATAAACACAGCCGTGAAAACCAGCTAAACCCCATTATAAAAATAAATTACTTTTCAAAACCCGTGAAACAAAGGCAGTGAAAGAGAGAGAAATTCTTACAAAATTCGTTCAGGGGCTGTGATGCAACCTGGATTGACCATATCTAGACCCACAGCTGATTGAGACATAAGGGTGGACACTCTTGGGGCTGAGAGGTTCGGTGAGGTTGGGTGAGCCAACGCAGACCCTTTCAAGTAATACTGCATGGTACCCATCCCATGGGTCCCAAATCTCCAGGTTCAAGGGCATCTTCCTACGTCGAAAACAGGCATGAGAAACCCAGAAGATGGTACACCGTGTGATCGGGAAAGGTTTCTAAAACGCACCTCATTTCTCATCTCCTTTGCTCGGGTTCGCCATTCCAGCCGATTTACTAGCCATCTCCCTCCTTGGAGAATCAGCACCTTTAACCTCCTGTTCCGTACAGGTTGCAATTTGTCCTGAGGATGAACGGGAAGAGGGGGAACCAATGAGAGACTAGCTCTAGGGGTTGGGACAGGCACAGGTCACTCTATTTTCCCATCAGGAAGAAGAATTAAGCACAAGCTCAGCCTGCCCCCCAGAACGAGAAGAGGGCCTGAAGCAATCCTGCGCTTTTGCGGCCAGCTCCCAAAAAAGCGAGTTGAAAAATGGAGCTCAGGGGCACTGCAATTCACAAACCTGCAGAGTTTTAAATGATACCTCTCGTCCACAAATATATTAAGGGAAGGCAACGAAGAGGCTTTGAAAGCAAGGCAGAATTGCAGGAAACAGATTTCAGGAGGTAGATTCGAATTGCCTTGAAAGCACATGAAAAGCGGCAAAACGTGGACAATGATGCCCTTGGCCAAAAAGGGCGTATGTGTTTTTTCCTGAATATATTCAGGAAAAAACGCATACGCCCTTTTTGGCCAACCAAGCAACCTGGAAAGGCCAATCAGCGCTCCAAAGAAGTCTCGCTTCCCAGCGGGCAAAAGGGCCATGCGGAAAAAAGTGTCCAAACCAGAAATGCAGGACCGGCCATGGAGAAATGGGAGCCTTGCTACGCTGATGGGTGGGATGTAAATTGCCAACAGCCACTCTGGAGAAGTGTACGGTGTGTTCTGAAACATCTAAAAAACACAGCTTGGAGAGCATAGGGCACTTCCACTCATGGGCGTATAAATTGGGAAAACTAAAAATCAGCAAGACACCGGCACCCCAAAGTTTAGGGCTGCTCTGTTGACAAGAACCCCCACTTCATTACACCTTAAATATCTTAGGAAAGAGAAAAATGGATAAAGAAGTTGTGGTCCGCCTGTACAATGGAATATCACTCAGCCATGAAATCCACGTCATAAGGCCAGTAGCAGCAGGATGAGTGGATTTAGGTACGACCATTCTAAGTGAAATAAGTCACACAGAAAAAGACACTTATCATAAGATATCACTTAGAGAGGGAATGTAAAAACCGCTACACTTGAACTGAATTACAAAACAGAACAGAGTCACACGTTCAGGAAACACACTATGGCTGCTGAACGGGAAAGGTGAGGTGGGGTGATGCATAAAACAAGGGTTTCAAATTAGCTCCGATACCGTTCCATAAACCCAATATGTAACAGACAAGACCTATTCCTTTTTCAGTGAACTGGACTCAACACCCCCTATTCACCGCACAAGAATATATCTGACTAGTAAGAATCTTCAAACCTATGTATTGATATCTCTCTGTAAGTGAGTCAAGGGGGTGTAAAGCGGCATAAACACAGCCGTGAAAAGCAGCTAAACCCCCTTATAAAAATAAATTACTTTTCAAAACCCGTGAAACAAAGGCAGTGAAAGAGAGAGAAATTCTTACAAAATTCGTTCAGGGGCTGTGATGCAACCTGGATTGACCATATCTAGACCCACAGCTGATTGAGACATAAGGGTGGACACTCTTGGGGCTGAGAGGTTCGGTGAGGTTGGGTGAGCCAACGCAGACCCTTTCAAGTAATACTGCATGGTACCCATCCCATGGGTCCCAAATCTCCAGGTTCAAGGGCATCTTCCTACGTCGAAAACAGGCATGAGAAACCCAGAAGATGGTACACCGTGTGATCGGGAAAGGTTTCTAAAACGCACCTCATTTCTCATCTCCTTTGCTCGGGTTCGCCATTCCAGCCGATTTACTAGCCAGCTCCCTCCTTGGAGAATCAGCACCTTTAACCTCCTGTTCCGTACAGGTTGCAATTTGTCCTGAGGATGAACGGGAAGAGGGGGAACCAATGAGAGACTAGCTCTAGGGGTTGGGACAGGCACAGGTCACTCTATTTTCCCATCAGGAAGAAGAATTAAGCACAAGCTCAGCCTGCCCCCCAGAACCAGAAGAGGGCCTGAAGCAATCCTGCGCTTTTGCGGCCAGCTCCCAAAAAAGCGAGTTGAAAAATGGAGCTCAGGGGCACTGCAATTCACAAACCTGCAGAGTTTTAAATGATACCTGTCGTCCACAAATATATTAAGGGAAGGCAACGAAGAGGCTTTGAAAGCAAGGCAGAATTGCAGGAAACAGATTTCAGGAGGTAGATTCGAATCGCCTTGAAAGCACATGAAAAGCGGCAAAACGTGGACAATGATGCCCTTGGCCAAAAAGGGCGTATGCGTTTTTTCCTGAATATATTCAGGAAAAAACGCATACGCCCTTTTTGGCCAACCAAGCAACCTGGAAAGGCCAATCAGCGCTCCAAAGAAGTCTCGCTTCCCAGCGGGCAAAAGGGCCATGCGGAAAAAAGTGTCCAAACCAGAAATGCAGGACCGGCCATGGAGAAATGGGAGCCTTGCTATGCTGATGGGTGGGATGTAAATTGCCAACAGCCACTCTGGAGAAGTGTACGGTGAGTTCTGAAACATCTAAAAAACACAGCTTGGAGAGCATAGGGCACTTCCACTCATGGGCGTATAAATTGGGAAAACTAAAAATCAGCAAGACACAGGCACCCCAAAGTTTAGGGCTGCTCTGTTGACAAGAACCCCCACTTCATTACACCTTAAATATCCTAGGAAAGAGAAAAATGGATAAAGAAGTTGTGGTCCTCATGTACAATGGAATTTCACTCAGCCATGAAATCCACGTCATAAGGCTAGTAGCAGCACGATGAGTGGATTTAGGTACGACGATTCTAAGTGAAATAAGTCACACAGAAAAAGACACTTATCATAAGATATCACTTAGAGAGGGAATGTAAAAACCGCTACACTTGAACTGAATTACAAAACAGAACAGAGTCACACGTTCAGAAAACACACTATGGCTGCTGAACGGGAAAGGTGAGGTGGGGTGATGCATAAAACAAGGGTTTCAAATTAGCTCCGATACCGTTCCATAAACCCAATATGTAAGAGACAAGACCTATTCCTTTTTCAGTGAACTGGACTCAACACCCCCTATTCACCGCACAAGAATATATCTGACGAGTAAGAATCTTCAAACCTATGTATTGATATCTCTCTGTAAGTGAGTCAAGGGGGTGTAAAGCGGCATAAACACAGCCGTGAAAAGCAGCTAAACCCCATTATAAAAATAAATTACTTTTCAAAACCCGCGAATCAAAGGCAGTGAAAGAGAGAGAAATTCTTACAAAATTCGTTCAGGGGCTGTGATGCAACCTGGATTGACCATATCTAGACCCACAGCTGATTGAGACATAAGGGTGGACACTCTTGGGGCTGAGAGGTTCGGTGAGGTTGGGTGAGCCAACGCAGACCCTTTCAAGTAATACTGCATGGTACCCATCCCATGGGTCCCAAATCTCCAGGTTCAAGGGCATCTTCCTACGTCGAAAACAGGCATGAGAAACCCAGAAGATGGTACACCGTGTGATCGGGAAAGGTTTCTAAAACGCACCTCATTTCTCATCTCCTTTGCTCGGGTTCGCCATTCCAGCCGATTTACTAGCCATCTCCCTCCTTGGAGAATCAGCACCTTTAACCTCCTGTTCCGTACAGGTTGCAATTTGTCCTGAGGATGAACGGGAAGAGGGGGAACCAATGAGAGACTAGCTCTAGGTGTTGGGACAGGCACAGGTCACTCTATTTTCCCATCAGGAAGAAGAATTAAGCACAAGCTCAGCCTGCCCCCCAGAACCAGAAGAGGGCCTGAAGCAATCCTGCGCTTTTGCGGCCAGCTCCCAAAAAAGCGAGTTGAAAAATGGAGCTCAGGGGCACTGCAATTCACAAACCTGCAGAGTTTTAAATGATACCTCTCGTCCACAAATATATTAAGGGAAGGCAACGAAGAGGCTTTGAAAGCAAGGCAGAATATCAGGAAACAGATTTCAGGAGGTAGATTCGAATCGCCTTGAAAGCACATGAAAAGCGGCAAAACGTGGACAATGATGCCCTTGGCCAAAAAGGGCGTATGCGTTTTTTCCTGAATATATTCAGGAAAAAACGCATACGCCCTTTTTGGCCAACCAAGCAACCTGGAAAGGCCAATCAGCGCTCCAAAGAAGTCGCGCTTTCCAGCGGGCAAAAGGGCCATGCGGAAAAAAGTGTCCAAACCAGAAATGCAGGACCGGCCATGGAGAAATGGGAGCCTTGCTACGCTGATGGGTGGGATGTAAATTGCCAACAGCCACTCTGGAGAAGTGTACGGTGTGTTCTGAAACATCTAAAAAACACAGCTTGGAGAGCATAGGGCACTTCCACTCATGGGCGTATAAATTGGGAAAACTAAAAATCAGCAAGACACAGGCACCCCAAAGTTTAGGGCTGCTCTGTTGACAAGAACCCCCACTTCATTACACCTTAAATATCCTAGGAAAGAGAAAAATGGATAAAGAAGTTGTGGTCCTCATGTACAATGGAATATCACTCAGCCATGAAATCCACGTCATAAGGCTAGTAGCAGCACGATGAGTGGATTTAGGTACGACGATTCTAAGTGAAATAAGTCACACAGAAAAAGACACTTATCATAAGATATCACTTAGAGAGGGAATGTAAAAACCGCTACACTTGAACTGAATTACAAAACAGAACAGACTCACACGTTCAGAAAACACACTATGGCTGCTGAACGGGAAAGGTGAGGTGGGGTGATGCATAAAACAAGGGTTTCAAATTAGCTCAGATACCGTTCCATAAACCCAATATGTAAGAGACAAGACCTATTCCTTTTTCAGTGAACTGGACTCAACAGCCCCTATTCACCGCACAAGAATATATCTGACGAGTAAGAATCTTCAAACCTATGTATTGATATCTCTCTGTAAGTGAGTCAAGGGGGTGTAAAGCGGCATAAACACAGCCGTGAAAAGCAGCTAAACCCCATTATAAAAATAAATTACTTTTCAAAACCCGTGAAACAAAGGCAGTGAAAGAGAGAGCAATTCTTACAAAATTCGTTCAGGGGCTGTGATGCAACCTGGATTGACCATATCTAGACCCACAGCTGATTGAGACATAAGGGTGGACACTCTTGGGGCTGAGAGTTTCGGTGAGGTTGGGTGAGCCAACGCAGACCCTTTCAAGTAATACTGCATGGTACCCATCCCATGGGTCCCAAATCTCCAGGTTCAAGGGCATCTTCCTACGTCGAAAACAGGCATGAGAAACCCAGAAGATGGTACACCGTGTGATCGGGAAAGGTTTCTAAAACGCACCTCATTTCTCATCTCTTTGCTCGGGTTCGCCATTCCAGCCGATTTACTAGCCATCTCCCTCCTTGGAGAATCAGCACCTTTAACCTCCTGTTCCGTACAGGTTGCAATTTGTCCTGAGGATGAACGGGAAGATGGGCAACCAATGAGAGACTAGCTCTAGGTGTTGGGACAGGCACAGGTCACTCTATTTTCCCATCAGGAAGAAGAATTAAGCACAAGCTCAGCCTGCCCCCCAGAACGAGAAGAGGGCCTGAAGCAATCCTGCGCTTTTGCGGCCAGCTCCCAAAAAAGCGAGTTGAAAAATGGAGCTCAGGGGCACTGCAATTCACAAACCTGCAGAGTTTTAAATGATACCTCTCGTCCACAAATATATTAAGGGAAGGCAACGAAGAGGCTTTGAAAGCAAGGCAGAATTGCAGGAAACAGATTTCAGGAGGTAGATTCGAATCGTCTTGAAAGCACATGAAAAGCGGCAAAACGTGGACAATGATGCCCTTGGCCAAAAAGGGCGTATGCGTTTTTTCCTGAATATATTCAGGAAAAAACGCATACGCCCTTTTTGGCCAACCAAGCAACCTGGAAAGGCCAATCAGCGCTCCAAAGAAGTCTCGCTTCCCAGCGGGCAAAAGGGCCATGCGGAAAAAAGTGTCCAAACCAGAAATGCAGGACCGGCCATGGAGAAATGGGAGCCTTGCTACGCTGATGGGGGGGATGTAAATTGCCAACAGCCACTCTGGAGAAGTGTACGGTGTGTTCTGAAACATCTAAAAAACACAGCTTGGAGAGCATAGGGTACTTCCACTCATGGGCGTATAAATTGGGAAAACTAAAAATCAGCAAGACACAGGCACCCCAAAGTTTAGGGCTGCTCTGTTGACAAGAACCCCCACTTCATTACACCTTAAATATCCTAGGAAAGAGAAAAATGGATAAAGAAGTTGTGGTCCTCATGTACAATGGAATTTCACTCAGCCATGAAATCCACGTCATAAGGCTAGTAGCAGCACGATGAGTGGATTTAGGTACTACGATTCTAAGTGAAATAAGTCACACAGAAAAAGACACTTATCATAAGATATCACTTAGAGAGGGAATGTAAAAACCGCTACACTTGAACTGAATTACAAAACAGAACAGAGTCACACGTTCAGAAAACACACTATGGCTGCTGAACGGGAAAGGTGAGGTGGGGTGATGCATAAAACAAGGGTTTCAAATTAGCTCCGATACCGTTCCATAAACCCAATATGTAAGAGACAAGACCTATTCCTTTTTCAGTGAACTGGACTCAACACCCCCTATTCACCGCACAAGAATATATCTGACGAGTAAGAATCTTCAAACCTATGTATTGATATCTCTCTGTAAGTGAGTCAAGGGGGTGTAAAGCGGCATAAACACAGCCGTGAAAAGCAGCTAAACCCCATTATAAAAATAAATTACTTTTCAAAACCCGCGAAACAAAGGCAGTGAAAGAGAGAGAAATTCTTACAAAATTCGTTCAGGGGCTGTGATGCAACCTGGATTGACCATATCTAGACCCACAGCTGATTGAGACATAAGGGTGGACACTCTTGGGGCTGAGAGGTTCGGTGAGGTTGGGTGAGCCAACGCAGACCCTTTCAAGTAATACTGCATGGTACCCATCCCATGGGTCCCAAATCTCCAGGTTCAAGGGCATCTTCCTACGTCGAAAACAGGCATGAGAAACCCAGAAGATGGTACACCGTGTGATCGGGAAAGGTTTCTAAAACGCACCTCATTTCTCATCTCCTTTGCTCGGGTTCGCCATTCCAGCCGATTTACTAGCCATCTCCCTCCTTGGAGAATCAGCACCTTTAACCTCCTGTTCCGTACAGGTTGCAATTTGTCCTGAGGATGAACGGGAAGAGGGGGAACCAATGAGAGACTAGCTCTAGGGGTTGGGACAGGCACAGGTCACTCTATTTTCCCATCAGGAAGAAGAATTAAGCACAAGCTCAGCCTGCCCCCCAGAACCAGAAGAGGGCCTGAAGCAATCCTGCGCTTTTGCGGCCAGCTCCCAAAAAAGCGAGTTGAAAAATGGAGCTCAGGGGCACTGCAATTCACAAACCTGCAGAGTTTTAAATGATACCTCTCGTCCACAAATATATTAAGGGAAGGCAACGAAGAGGCTTTGAAAGCAAGGCAGAATATCAGGAAACAGATTTCAGGAGGTAGATTCGAATCGCCTTGAAAGCACATGAAAAGCGGCAAAACGTGGACAATGATGCCCTTGGCCAAAAAGGGCGTATGCGTTTTTTCCTGAATATATTCAGGAAAAAACGCATACGCCCTTTTTGGCCAACCAAGCAACCTGGAAAGGCCAATCAGCGCTCCAAAGAAGTCGCGCTTTCCAGAGGGCAAAAGGGCCATGCGGAAAAAAGTGTCCAAACCAGAAATGCAGGACCGGCCATGGAGAAATGGGAGCCTTGCTACGCTGATGGGTGGGATGTAAATTGCCAACAGCCACTCTGGAGAAGTGTACGGTGTGTTCTGAAACATCTAAAAAACACAGCTTGGAGAGCATAGGGCACTTCCACTCATGGGCGTATAAATTGGGAAAACTAAAAATCAGCAAGACACAGGCACCCCAAAGTTTAGGGCTGCTCTGTTGACAAGAACCCCCACTTCATTACACCTTAAATATCCTAGGAAAGAGAAAAATGGATAAAGAAGTTGTGGTCCTCATGTACAATGGAATATCACTCAGCCATGAAATCCACGTCATAAGGCTAGTAGCAGCACGATGAGTGGATTTAGGTACGACGATTCTAAGTGAAATAAGTCACACAGAAAAAGACACTTATCATAAGATATCACTTAGAGAGGGAATGTAAAAACCGCTACACTTGAACTGAATTACAAAACAGAACAGAGTCACACGTTCAGAAAACACACTATGGCTGCTGAACGGGAAAGGTGAGGTGGGGTGATGCATAAAACAAGGGTTTCAAATTAGCTCAGATACCGTTCCATAAACCCAATATGTAAGAGACAAGACCTATTCCTTTTTCAGTGAACTGGACTCAACACCCCCTATTCACCGCACAAGAATATATCTGACTAGTAAGAATCTTCAAACCTATGTATTGATATCTCTCTGTAAGTGAGTCAAGGGGGTGTAAAGCGGCATAAACACAGCCGTGAAAAGCAGCTAAACCCCATTATAAAAATAAATTACTTTTCAAAACCCGTGAAACAAAGGCAGTGAAAGAGAGAGCAATTCTTACAAAATTCGTTCAGGGGCTGTGATGCAACCTGGATTGACCATATCTAGACCCACAGCTGATTGAGACATAAGGGTGGACACTCTTGGGGCTGAGAGGTTCGGTGAGGTTGGGTGAGCCAACGCAGACCCTTTCAAGTAATACTGCATGGTACCCATCCCATGGGTCCCAAATCTCCAGGTTCAAGGGCATCTTCCTACGTCGAAAACAGGCATGAGAAACCCAGAAGATGGTACACCGTGTGATCGGGAAAGGTTTCTAAAACGCACCTCATTTCTCATCTCCTTTGCTCGGGTTCGCCATTCCAGCCGATTTACTAGCCATCTCCCTCCTTGGAGAATCAGCACCTTTAACCTCCTGTTCCGTACAGGTTGCAATTTGTCCTGAGGATGAACGGGAAGAGGGGGAACCAATGAGAGACTAGCTCTAGGTGTTGGGACAGGCACAGGTCACTCTATTTTCCCATCAGGAAGAAGAATTAAGCACAAGCTCAGCCTGCCCCCCAGAACCAGAAGAGGGCCTGAAGCAATCCTGCGCTTTTGCGGCCAGCTCTCAAAAAAGCAAGTTGAAAAATGGAGCTCAGGGGCACTGCAATTCACAAACCTGCAGAGTTTTAAATGATACCTCTCGTCCACAAATATATTAAGGGAAGGCAACGAAGAGGCTTTGAAAGCAAGGCAGAATTGCAGGAAACAGATTTCAGGAGGTAGATTCGAATCGCCTTGAAAGCACATGAAAAGCGGCAAAATGTGGACAATGATGCCCTTGGCCAAAAAGGGCGTATGCGTTTTTTCCTGAATATATTCAGGAAAAAACGCATACGCCCTTTTTGGCCAACCAAGCAACCTGGAAAGGCCAATCAGCGCTCCAAAGAAGTCTCGCTTCCCAGCGGGCAAAAGGGCCATGCGGAAAAAAGTGTCCAAACCAGAAATGCAGGACCGGCCATGGAGAAATGGGAGCCTTGCTACGCTGATGGGTGGGATGTAAATTGCCAACAGCCACTCTGGAGAAGTGTACGGTGTGTTCTGAAACATCTAAAAAACACAGCTTGGAGAGCATAGGGCACTTCCACTCATGGGCGTATAAATTGGGAAAACTAAAAATCAGCAAGACACAGGCACCCCAAAGTTTAGGGCTGCTCTGTTGACAAGAACCCCCACTTCATTACACCTTAAATATCCTAGGAAAGAGAAAAATGGGTAAAGAAGTTGTGGTCCTCATGTACAATGGAATATCACTCAGCCATGAAATCCACGTCATAAGGCTAGTAGCAGCACGATGAGTGGATTTAGGTACGACGATTCTAAGTGAAATAAGTCACACAGAAAAAGACACTTATCATAAGATATCACTTAGAGAGGGAATGTAAAAACCGCTACACTTGAACTGAATTACAAAACAGAACAGAGTCACACGTTCAGAAAACACACTATGGCTGCTGAACGGGAAAGGTGAGGTGGGGTGATGCATAAAACAAGGGTTTCAAATTAGCTCAGATACCGTTCCATAAACCCAATATGTAAGAGACAAGACCTATTCCTTTTTCAGTGAACTGGACTCAACACCCCCTATTCACCGCACAAGAATATATCTGACTAGTAAGAATCTTCAAACCTATGTATTGATATCTCTCTGTAAGTGAGTCAAGGGGGTGTAAAGCGGCATAAACACAGCCGTGAAAAGCAGCTAAACCCCATTATAAAAATAAATTACTTTTCAAAACCCGTGAAACAAAGGCAGTGAAAGAGAGAGCAATTCTTACAAAATTCGTTCAGGGGCTGTGATGCAACCTGGATTGACCATATCTAGACCCACAGCTGATTGAGACATAAGGGTGGACACTCTTGGGGCTGAGAGGTTCGGTGAGGTTGGGTGAGCCAACGCAGACCCTTTCAAGTAATACTGCATGGTACCCATCCCATGGGTCCCAAATCTCCAGGTTCAAGGGCATCTTCCTACGTCGAAAACAGGCATGAGAAACCCAGAAGATGGTACACCGTGTGATCGGGAAAGGTTTCTAAAACGCACCTCATTTCTCATCTCCTTTGCTCGGGTTCGCCATTCCAGCCGATTTACTAGCCATCTCCCTCCTTGGAGAATCAGCACCTTTAACCTCCTGTTCCGTACAGGTTGCAATTTGTCCTGAGGATGAACGGGAAGAGGGGGAACCAATGAGAGACTAGCTCTAGGTGTTGGGACAGGCACAGGTCACTCTATTTTCCCATCAGGAAGAAGAATTAAGCACAAGCTCAGCCTGCCCCCCAGAACCAGAAGAGGGCCTGAAGCAATCCTGCGCTTTTGCGGCCAGCTCCCAAAAAAGCAAGTTGAAAAATGGAGCTCAGGGGCACTGCAATTCACAAACCTGCAGAGTTTTAAATGATACCTCTCGTCCACAAATATATTAAGGGAAGGCAACGAAGAGGCTTTGAAAGCAAGGCAGAATTGCAGGAAACAGATTTCAGGAGGTAGATTCGAATCGCCTTGAAAGCACATGAAAAGCGGCAAAATGTGGACAATGATGCCCTTGGCCAAAAAGGGCGTATGCGTTTTTTCCTGAATATATTCAGGAAAAAACGCATACGCCCTTTTTGGCCAACCAAGCAACCTGGAAAGGCCAATCAGCGCTCCAAAGAAGTCTCGCTTCCCAGCGGGCAAAAGGGCCATGCGGAAAAAAGTGTCCAAACCAGAAATGCAGGACCGGCCATGGAGAAATGGGAGCCTTGCTACGCTGATGGGTGGGATGTAAATTGCCAACAGCCACTCTGGAGAAGTGTACGGTGTGTTCTGAAACATCTAAAAAACACAGCTTGGAGAGCATAGGGCACTTCCACTCATGGGCGTATAAATTGGGAAAACTAAAAATCAGCAAGACACAGGCACCCCAAAGTTTAGGGCTGCTCTGTTGACAAGAACCCCCACTTCATTACACCTTAAATATCCTAGGAAAGAGAAAAATGGGTAAAGAAGTTGTGGTCCTCATGTACAATGGAATATCACTCAGCCATGAAATCCACGTCATAAGGCTAGTAGCAGCACGATGAGTGGATTTAGGTACGACGATTCTAAGTGAAATAAGTCACACAGAAAAAGACACTTATCATAAGATATCACTTAGAGAGGGAATGTAAAAACCGCTACACTTGAACTGAATTACAAAACAGAACAGAGTCACACGTTTAGAAAACACACTATGGCTGCTGAACGGGAAAGGTGAGGTGGGGTGATGCATAAAACAAGGGTTTCAAATTAGCTCAGATACCGTTCCATAAACCCAATATGTAAGAGACAAGACCTATCCCTTTTTCAGTGAACTGGACTCAACACCCCCTATTCACCGCACAAGAATATATCTGACGAGTAAGAATCTTCAAACCTATGTATTGATATCTCTCTGTAAGTGAGTCAAGGGGGTGTAAAGCGTCATAAACACAGCCGTGAAAAGCAGCTAAACCCCATTATAAAAATAAATTACTTTTCAAAACCCGTGAAACAAAGACAGTGAAAGAGAGAGAAATTCTTACAAAATTCGTTCAGGGGCTGTGATGCAACCTGGATTGACCATATCTAGACCCACAGCTGATTGAGACATAAGGGTGGACACTCTTGGGGCTGAGAGGTTCGGTGAGGTTGGGTGAGCCAACGCAGACCCTTTCAAGTAATACTGCATGGTACCCATCCCATGGGTCCCAAATCTCCAGGTTCAAGGGCATCTTCCTACGTCGAAAACAGGCATGAGAAACCCAGAAGATGGTACACCGTGTGATCGGGAAAGGTTTCTAAAACGCACCTCATTTCTCATCTCCTTGGCTCGGGTTCGCCATTCCAGCCGATTTACTAGCCATCTCCCTCCTTGGAGAATCAGCACCTTTAACCTCCTGTTCCGTACAGGTTGCAATTTGTCCTGAGGATGAACGGGAAGAGGGGGAACCAATGAGAGACTAGCTCTAGGGGTTGGGACAGGCACAGGTCACTCTATTTTCCCATCAGGAAGAAGAATTAAGCACAAGCTCAGCCTGCCCCCCAGAACGAGAAGAGGGCCTGAAGCAATCCTGCGCTTTTGCGGCCAGCTCCCAAAAAAGCGAGTTGAAAAATGGAGCTCAGGGGCACTGCAATTCACAAACCTGCAGAGTTTTAAATGATACCTCTCGTCCACAAATATATTAAGGGAAGGCAACGAAGAGGCTTTGAAAGCAAGGCAGAATTGCAGGAAACAGATTTCAGGAGGTAGATTCGAATTGCCTTGAAAGCACATGAAAAGCGGCAAAACGTGGACAATGATGCCCTTGGCCAAAAAGGGCGTATGTGTTTTTTCCTGAATATATTCAGGAAAAAACGCATACGCCCTTTTTGGCCAACCAAGCAACCTGGAAAGGCCAATCAGCGCTCCAAAGAAGTCTCGCTTCCCAGCGGGCAAAAGGGCCATGCGGAAAAAAGTGTCCAAACCAGAAATGCAGGACCGGCCATGGAGAAATGGGAGCCTTGCTACGCTGATGGGTGGGATGTAAATTGCCAACAGCCACTCTGGAGAAGTGTACGGTGTGTTCTGAAACATCTAAAAAACACAGCTTGGAGAGCATAGGGCACTTCCACTCATGGGCGTATAAATTGGGAAAACTAAAAATCAGCAAGACACAGGCACCCCAAAGTTTAGGGCTGCTCTGTTGACAAGAACCCCCACTTCATTACACCTTAAATATCCTAGGAAAGAGAAAAATGGATAAAGAAGTTGTGGTCCTCATGTACAATGGAATATCACTCAGCCATGAAATCCACGTCATAAGGCTAGTAGCAGCACGATGAGTGGATTTAGGTACGACGATTCTAAGTGAAATAAGTCACACAGAAAAAGACACTTATCATAAGATATCACTTAGAGAGGGAATGTAAAAACCGCTACACTTGAACTGAATTACAAAACAGAACAGAGTCACACGTTCAGAAAACACACTATGGCTGCTGAACGGGAAAGGTGAGGTGGGGTGATGCATAAAACAAGTGTTTCAAATTAGCTCAGATACCGTTCCATAAACCCAATATGTAAGAGACAAGACCTATTCCTTTTTCAGTGAACTGGACTCAACAGCCCCTATTCACCGCACAAGAATATATCTGACGAGTAAGAATCTTCAAACCTATGTATTGATATCTCTCTGTAAGTGAGTCAAGGGGGTGTAAAGCGGCATAAACACAGCCGTGAAAAGCAGCTAAACCCCATTATAAAAATAAATTACTTTTCAAAACCCGTGAAACAAAGGCAGTGAAAGAGAGAGCAATCCTTACAAAATTCGTTCAGGGGCTGTGATGCAACCTGGATTGACCATATCTAGACCCACAGCTGATTGAGACATAAGGGTGGACGCTCTTGGGGCTGAGAGGTTCGGTGAGGTTGGGTGAGCCAACGCAGACCCTTTCAAGTAATACTGCATGGTACCCATCCCATGGGTCCCAAATCTCCAGGTTCAAGGGCATCTTCCTACGTCGAAAACAGGCATGAGAAACCCAGAAGATGGTACACCGTGTGATCGGGAAAGGTTTCTAAAACGCACCTCATTTCTCATCTCTTTGCTCGGGTTTGCCATTCCAGCCGATTTACTAGCCATCTCCCTCCTTGGAGAATCAGCACCTTTAACCTCCTGTTCCGTACAGGTTGCAATTTGTCCTGAGGATGAACGGGAAGATGGGCAACCAATGAGAGACTAGCTCTAGGGGTTGGGACAGGCACAGGTCACTCTATTTTCCCATCAGGAAGAAGAATTAAGCACAAGCTCAGCCTGCCCCCCAGAACCAGAAGAGGGCCTGAAGCAATCCTGCGCTTTTGCGGCCAGCTCCCAAAAAAGCGAGTTGAAAAATGGAGCTCAGGGGCACTGCAATTCACAAACCTGCAGAGTTTTAAATGATACCTCTCGTCCACAAATATATTAAGGGAAGGCAACGAAGAGGCTTTGAAAGCAAGGCAGAATTGCAGGAAACAGATTTCAGGAGGTAGATTCGAATCGCCTTGAAAGCACATGAAAAGCGGCAAAACGTGGACAATGATGCCCTTGGCCAAAAAGGGCGTATGCGTTTTTTCCTGAATATATTCAGGAAAAAACGCATACGCCCTTTTTGGCCAACCAAGCAACCTGGAAAGGCCAATCAGCGCTCCAAAGAAGTCTCGCTTCCCAGCGGGCAAAAGGGCCATGCGGAAAAATGTGTCCAAACCAGAAATGCAGGACCGGCCATGGAGAAATGGGAGCCTTGCTACGCTGATGGGGGGGATGTAAATTGCCAACAGCCACTCTGGAGAAGTGTACGGTGTGTTCTGAAACATCTAAAAAACACAGCTTGGAGAGCATAGGGCACTTCCACTCATGGGCGTATAAATTGGGAAAACTAAAAATCAGCAAGACACAGGCACCCCAAAGTTTAGGGCTGCTCTGTTGACAAGAACCCCCACTTCATTACACCTTAAATATCCTAGGAAAGAGAAAAATGGATAAAGAAGTTGTGGTCCTCATGTACAATGGAATATCACTCAGCCATGAAATCCACGTCATAAGGCTAGTAGCAGCACGATGAGTGGATTTAGGTACGACGATTCTAAGTGAAATAAGTCACACAGAAAAAGACACTTATCATAAGATATCACTTAGAGAGGGAATGTAAAAACCGCTACACTTGAACTGAATTACAAAACAGAACAGAGTCACACGTTCAGAAAACACACTATGGCTGCTGAACGGGAAAGGTGAGGTGGGGTGATGCATAAAACAAGGGTTTCAAATTAGCTCAGATACCGTTCCATAAACCCAATATGTAAGAGACAAGACCTATTCCTTTTTCAGTGAACTGGACTCAACACCCCCTATTCACCGCACAAGAATATATCTGACTAGTAAGAATCTTCAAACCTATGTATTGATATCTCTCTGTAAGTGAGTCAAGGGGGTGTAAAGCGGCATAAACACAGCCGTGAAAAGCAGCTAAACCCCATTATAAAAATAAATTACTTTTCAAAACCCGTGAAACAAAGGCAGTGAAAGAGAGAGCAATTCTTACAAAATTCGTTCAGGGGCTGTGATGCAACCTGGATTGACCATATCTAGACCCACAGCTGATTGAGACATAAGGGTGGACACTCTTGGGGCTGAGAGGTTCGGTGAGGTTGGGTGAGCCAACGCAGACCCTTTCAAGTAACACTGCATGGTACCCATCCCATGGGTCCCAAATCTCCAGGTTCAAGGGCATCTTCCTACGTCGAAAACAGGCATGAGAAACCCAGAAGATGGTACACCGTGTGATCGGGAAAGGTTTCTAAAACGCACCTCATTTCTCATCTCCTTTGCTCGGGTTCGCCATTCCAGCCGATTTACTAGCCATCTCCCTCCTTGGAGAATCAGCACCTTTAACCTCCTGTTCCGTACAGGTTGCAATTTGTCCTGAGGATGAACGGGAAGAGGGGGAACCAATGAGAGACTAGCTCTAGGTGTTGGGACAGGCACAGGTCACTCTATTTTCCCATCAGGAAGAAGAATTAAGCACAAGCTCAGCCTGCCCCCCAGAACCAGAAGAGGGCCTGAAGCAATCCTGCGCTTTTGCGGCCAGCTCTCAAAAAAGCAAGTTGAAAAATGGAGCTCAGGGGCACTGCAATTCACAAACCTGCAGAGTTTTAAATGATACCTCTCGTCCACAAATATATTAAGGGAAGGCAACGAAGAGGCTTTGAAAGCAAGGCAGAATTGCAGGAAACAGATTTCAGGAGGTAGATTCGAATCGCCTTGAAAGCACATGAAAAGCGGCAAAATGTGGACAATGATGCCCTTGGCCAAAAAGGGCGTATGCGTTTTTTCCTGAATATATTCAGGAAAAAACGCATACGCCCTTTTTGGCCAACCAAGCAACCTGGAAAGGCCAATCAGCGCTCCAAAGAAGTCTCGCTTCCCAGCGGGCAAAAGGGCCATGCGGAAAAAAGTGTCCAAACCAGAAATGCAGGACCGGCCATGGAGAAATGGGAGCCTTGCTACGCTGATGGGTGGGATGTAAATTGCCAACAGCCACTCTGGAGAAGTGTACGGTGTGTTCTGAAACATCTAAAAAACACAGCTTGGAGAGCATAGGGCACTTCCACTCATGGGCGTATAAATTGGGAAAACTAAAAATCAGCAAGACACAGGCACCCCAAAGTTTAGGGCTGCTCTGTTGACAAGAACCCCCACTTCATTACACCTTAAATATCCTAGGAAAGAGAAAAATGGGTAAAGAAGTTGTGGTCCTCATGTACAATGGAATATCACTCAGCCATGAAATCCACGTCATAAGGCTAGTAGCAGCACGATGAGTGGATTTAGGTACGACGATTCTAAGTGAAATAAGTCACACAGAAAAAGACACTTATCATAAGATATCACTTAGAGAGGGAATGTAAAAACCGCTACACTTGAACTGAATTACAAAACAGAACAGAGTCACACGATCAGAAAACACACTATGGCTGCTGAACGGGAAAGGTGAGGTGGGGTGATGCATAAAACAAGGGTTTCAAATTAGCTCAGATACCGTTCCATAAACCCAATATGTAAGAGACAAGACCTATTCCTTTTTCAGTGAACTGGACTCAACACCCCCTATTCACCGCACAAGAATATATCTGACTAGTAAGAATCTTCAAACCTATGTATTGATATCTCTCTGTAAGTGAGTCAAGGGGGTGTAAAGCGGCATAAACACAGCCGTGAAAAGCAGCTAAACCCCATTATAAAAATAAATTACTTTTCAAAACCCGTGAAACAAAGGCAGTGAAAGAGAGAGCAATTCGTACAAAATTCGTTCAGGGGCTGTGATGCAACCTGGATTGACCATATCTAGACCCACAGCTGATTGAGACATAAGGGTGGACACTCTTGGGGCTGAGAGGTTCGGTGAGGTTGGGTGAGCCAACGCAGACCCTTTCAAGTAATACTGCATGGTACCCATCCCATGGGTCCCAAATCTCCAGGTTCAAGGGCATCTTCCTACGTCGAAAACAGGCATGAGAAACCCAGAAGATGGTACACCGTGTGATCGGGAAAGGTTTCTAAAACGCACCTCATTTCTCATCTCCTTTGCTCGGGTTCGCCATTCCAGCCGATTTACTAGCCATCTCCCTCCTTGGAGAATCAGCACCTTTAACCTCCTGTTCCGTACAGGTTGCAATTTGTCCTGAGGATGAACGGGAAGAGGGGGAACCAATGAGAGACTAGCTCTAGGTGTTGGGACAGGCACAGGTCACTCTATTTTCCCATCAGGAAGAAGAATTAAGCACAAGCTCAGCCTGCCCCCCAGAACCAGAAGAGGGCCTGAAGCAATCCTGCGCTTTTGCGGCCAGCTCCCAAAAAAGCAAGTTGAAAAATGGAGCTCAGGGGCACTGCAATTCACAAACCTGCAGAGTTTTAAATGATACCTCTCGTCCACAAATATATTAAGGGAAGGCAACGAAGAGGCTTTGAAAGCAAGGCAGAATTGCAGGAAACAGATTTCAGGAGGTAGATTCGAATCGCCTTGAAAGCACATGAAAAGCGGCAAAATGTGGACAATGATGCCCTTGGCCAAAAAGGGCGTATGCGTTTTTTCCTGAATATATTCAGGAAAAAACGCATACGCCCTTTTTGGCCAACCAAGCAACCTGGAAAGGCCAATCAGCGCTCCAAAGAAGTCTCGCTTCCCAGCGGGCAAAAGGGCCATGCGGAAAAAAGTGTCCAAACCAGAAATGCAGGACCGGCCATGGAGAAATGGGAGCCTTGCTACGCTGATGGGTGGGATGTAAATTGCCAACAGCCACTCTGGAGAAGTGTACGGTGTGTTCTGAAACATCTAAAAAACACAGCTTGGAGAGCATAGGGCACTTCCACTCATGGGCGTATAAATTGGGAAAACTAAAAATCAGCAAGACACAGGCACCCCAAAGTTTAGGGCTGCTCTGTTGACAAGAACCCCCACTTCATTACACCTTAAATATCCTAGGAAAGAGAAAAATGGGTAAAGAAGTTGTGGTCCTCATGTACAATGGAATATCACTCAGCCATGAAATCCACGTCATAAGGCTAGTAGCAGCACGATGAGTGGATTTAGGTACGACGATTCTAAGTGAAATAAGTCACACAGAAAAAGACACTTATCATAAGATATCACTTAGAGAGGGAATGTAAAAACCGCTACACTTGAACTGAATTACAAAACAGAACAGAGTCACACGTTTAGAAAACACACTATGGCTGCTGAACGGGAAAGGTGAGGTGGGGTGATGCATAAAACAAGGGTTTCAAATTAGCTCAGATACCGTTCCATAAACCCAATATGTAAGAGACAAGACCTATCCCTTTTTCAGTGAACTGGACTCAACACCCCCAATTCACCGCACAAGAATATATCTGACGAGTAAGAATCTTCAAACCTATGTATTGATATCTCTCTGTAAGTGAGTCAAGGGGGTGTAAAGCGTCATAAACACAGCCGTGAAAAGCAGCTAAACCCCATTATAAAAATAAATTACTTTTCAAAACCCGTGAAACAAAGACAGTGAAAGAGAGAGAAATTCTTACAAAATTCGTTCAGGGGCTGTGATGCAACCTGGATTGACCATATCTAGACCCACAGCTGATTGAGACATAAGGGTGGACACTCTTGGGGCTGAGAGGTTCGGTGAGGTTGGGTGAGCCAACGCAGACCCTTTCAAGTAATACTGCATGGTACCCATCCCATGGGTCCCAAATCTCCAGGTTCAAGGGCATCTTCCTACGTCGAAAACAGGCATGAGAAACCCAGAAGATGGTACACCGTGTGATCGGGAAAGGTTTCTAAAACGCACCTCATTTCTCATCTCCTTGGCTCGGGTTCGCCATTCCAGCCGATTTACTAGCCATCTCCCTCCTTGGAGAATCAGCACCTTTAACCTCCTGTTCCGTACAGGTTGCAATTTGTCCTGAGGATGAACGGGAAGAGGGGGAACCAATGAGAGACTAGCTCTAGGGGTTGGGACAGGCACAGGTCACTCTATTTTCCCATCAGGAAGAAGAATTAAGCACAAGCTCAGCCTGCCCCCCAGAACGAGAAGAGGGCCTGAAGCAATCCTGCGCTTTTGCGGCCAGCTCCCAAAAAAGCGAGTTGAAAAATGGAGCTCAGGGGCACTGCAATTCACAAACCTGCAGAGTTTTAAATGATACCTCTCGTCCACAAATATATTAAGGAAGGCAACGAAGAGGCTTTGAAAGCAAGGCAGAATTGCAGGAAACAGATTTCAGGAGGTAGATTCGAATTGCCTTGAAAGCACATGAAAAGCGGCAAAACGTGGACAATGATGCCCTTGGCCAAAAAGGGCGTATGTGTTTTTTCCTGAATATATTCAGGAAAAAACGCATACGCCCTTTTTGGCCAACCAAGCAACCTGGAAAGGCCAATCAGCGCTCCAAAGAAGTCTCGCTTCCCAGCGGGCAAAAGGGCCATGCGGAAAAAAGTGTCCAAACCAGAAATGCAGGACCGGCCATGGAGAAATGGGAGCCTTGCTACGCTGATGGGTGGGATGTAAATTGCCAACAGCCACTCTGGAGAAGTGTACGGTGTGTTCTGAAACATCTAAAAAACACAGCTTGGAGAGCATAGGGCACTTCCACTCATGGGCGTATAAATTGGGAAAACTAAAAATCAGCAAGACACAGGCACCCCAAAGTTTAGGGCTGCTCTGTTGACAAGAACCCCCACTTCATTACACCTTAAATATCTTAGGAAAGAGAAAAATGGATAAAGAAGTTGTGGTCCTCCTGTACAATGGAATATCACTCAGCCATGAAATCCACGTCATAAGGCTAGTAGCAGCAGGATGAGTGGATTTAGGTACGACCATTCTAAGTGAAATAAGTCACACAGAAAAAGACACTTATCATAAGATATCACTTAGAGAGGGAATGTAAAAACCGCTACACTTGAACTGAATTACAAAACAGAACAGAGTCACACGTTCAGGAAACACACTATGGCTGCTGAACGGGAAAGGTGAGGTGGGGTGATGCATAAAACAAGGGTTTCAAATTAGCTCAGATACCGTTCCATAAACCCAATATGTAAGAGACAAGACCTATTCCTTTTTCAGTGAACTGGACTCAACACCCCCTATTCACCGCACAAGAATATATCTGACTAGTAAGAATCTTCAAACCTATGTATTGATATCTCTCTGTAAGTGAGTCAAGGGGGTGTAAAGCGGCATAAACACAGCCGTGAAAAGCAGCTAAACCCCATTATAAAAATAAATTACTTTTCAAAACCCGTGAAACAAAGGCAGTGAAAGAGAGAGAAATTCTTACAAAATTCGTTCAGGGGCTGTGATGCAACCTGGATTGACCATATCTAGACCCACAGCTGATTGAGACATAAGGGTGGACACTCTTGGGGCTGAGAGGTTCGGTGAGGTTGGGTGAGCCAACGCAGACCCTTTCAAGTAATACTGCATGGTACCCATCCCATGGGTCCCAAATCTCCAGGTTCAAGGGCATCTTCCTACGTCGAAAACAGGCATGAGAAACCCAGAAGATGGTACACCGTGTGATCGGGAAAGGTTTCTAAAACGCACCTCATTTCTCATCTCCTTTGCTCGGGTTCGCCATTCCAGCCGATTTACTAGCCATCTCCCTCCTTGGAGAATCAGCACCTTTAACCTCCTGTTCCGTACAGGTTGCAATTTGTCCTGAGGATGAACGGGAAGAGGGGGAACCAATGAGAGACTAGCTCTAGGTGTTGGGACAGGCACAGGTCACTCTATTTTCCCATCAGGAAGAAGAATTAAGCACAAGCTCAGCCTGCCCCCCAGAACCAGAAGAGGGCCTGAAGCCATCCTGCGCTTTTGCGGCCAGCTCCCAAAAAAGCGAGTTGAAAAATGGAGCTCAGGGGCACTGCAATTCACAAACCTGCAGAGTTTTAAATGATACCTCTCGTCCACAAATATATTAAGGGAAGGCAACGAAGAGGCTTTGAAAGCAAGGCAGAATTGCAGGAAACAGATTTCAGGAGGTAGATTCGAATTGCCTTGAAAGCACATGAAAAGCGGCAAAACGTGGACAATGATGCCCTTGGCCAAAAAGGGCGTATGTGTTTTTTCCTGAATATATTCAGGAAAAAACGCATACGCCCTTTTTGGCCAACCAAGCAACCTGGAAAGGCCAATCAGCGCTCCAAAGAAGTCTCGCTTCCCAGCGGGCAAAAGGGCCATGCGGAAAAAAGTGTCCAAACCAGAAATGCAGGACCGGCCATGGAGAAATGGGAGCCTTGCTACGCTGATGGGTGGGATGTAAATTGCCAACAGCCACTCTGGAGAAGTGTACGGTGTGTTCTGAAACATCTAAAAAACACAGCTTGGAGAGCATAGGGCACTTCCACTCATGGGCGTATAAATTGGGAAAACTAAAAATCAGCAAGACACAGGCACCCCAAAGTTTAGGGCTGCTCTGTTGACAAGAACCCCCACTTCATTACACCTTAAATATCTTAGGAAAGAGAAAAATGGATAAAGAAGTTGTGGTCCGCCTGTACAATGGAATATCACTCAGCCATGAAATCCACGTCATAAGGCCAGTAGCAGCAGGATGAGTGGATTTAGGTACGACCATTCTAAGTGAAATAAGTCACACAGAAAAAGACACTTATCATAAGATATCACTTAGAGAGGGAATGTAAAAACCGCTACACTTGAACTGAATTACAAAACAGAACAGAGTCACACGTTCAGGAAACACACTATGGCTGCTGAACGGGAAAGGTGAGGTGGGGTGATGCATAAAACAAGGGTTTCAAATTAGCTCAGATACCGTTCCATAAACCCAATATGTAAGAGACAAGACCTATTCCTTTTTCAGTGAACTGGACTCAACACCCCCTATTCACCGCACAAGAATATATCTGACTAGTAAGAATCTTCAAACCTATGTATTGATATCTCTCTGTAAGTGAGTCAAGGGGGTGTAAAGCGGCATAAACACAGCCGTGAAAAGCAGCTAAACCCCATTATAAAAATAAATTACTTTTCAAAACCCGTGAAACAAAGGCAGTGAAAGAGAGAGAAATTCTTACAAAATTCGTTCAGGGGCTGTGATGCAACCTGGATTGACCATATCTAGACCCACAGCTGATTGAGACATAAGGGTGGACACTCTTGGGGCTGAGAGGTTCGGTGAGGTTGGGTGAGCCAACGCAGACCCTTTCAAGTAATACTGCATGGTACCCATCCCATGGGTCCCAAATCTCCAGGTTCAAGGGCATCTTCCTACGTCGAAAACAGGCATGAGAAACCCAGAAGATGGTACACCGTGTGATCGGGAAAGGTTTCTAAAACGCACCTCATTTCTCATCTCCTTTGCTCGGGTTCGCCATTCCAGCCGATTTACTAGCCATCTCCCTCCTTGGAGAATCAGCACCTTTAACCTCCTGTTCCGTACAGGTTGCAATTTGTCCTGAGGATGAACGGGAAGAGGGGGAACCAATGAGAGACTAGCTCTAGGGGTTGGGACAGGCACAGGTCACTCTATTTTCCCATCAGGAAGAAGAATTAAGCACAAGCTCAGCCTGCCCCCCAGAACCAGAAGAGGGCCTGAAGCAATCCTGCGCTTTTGCGGCCAGCTCCCAAAAAAGCGAGTTGAAAAATGGAGCTCAGGGGCACTGCAATTTACAAACCTGCAGAGTTTTAAATGATACCTGTCGTCCACAAATATATTAAGGGAAGGCAACGAAGAGGCTTTGAAAGCAAGGCAGAATTGCAGGAAACAGATTTCAGGAGGTAGATTCGAATCGCCTTGAAAGCACATGAAAAGCGGCAAAACGTGGACAATGATGCCCTTGGCCAAAAAGGGCGTATGCGTTTTTTCCTGAATATATTCAGGAAAAAACGCATACGCCCTTTTTGGCCAACCAAGCAACCTGGAAAGGCCAATCAGCGCTCCAAAGAAGTCTCGCTTCCCAGCGGGCAAAAGGGCCATGCGGAAAAAAGTGTCCAAACCAGAAATGCAGGACCGGCCATGGAGAAATGGGAGCCTTGCTACTCTGATGGGTGGGATGTAAATTGCCAACAGCCACTCTGGAGAAGTGTACGGTGTGTTCTGAAACATCTAAAAAACACAGCTTGGAGAGCATAGGGCACTTCCACTCATGGGCGTATAAATTGGGAAAACTAAAAATCAGCAAGACACAGGCACCCCAAAGTTTAGGGCTGCTCTGTTGACAAGAACCCCCACTTCATTACACCTTAAATATCCTAGGAAAGAGAAAAATGGATAAAGAAGTTGTGGTCCTCATGTACAATGGAATTTCACTCAGCCATGAAATCCACGTCATAAGGCTAGTAGCAGCACGATGAGTGGATTTAGGTACGACGATTCTAAGTGAAATAAGTCACACAGAAAAAGACACTTATCATAAGATATCACTTAGAGAGGGAATGTAAAAACCGCTACACTTGAACTGAATTACAAAACAGAACAGAGTCACACGTTCAGAAAACACACTATGGCTGCTGAAAGGGAAAGGTGAGGTGGGGTGATGCATAAAACAAGGGTTTCAAATTAGCTCCGATACCGTTCCATAAACCCAATATGTAAGAGACAAGACCTATTCCTTTTTCAGTGAACTGGACTCAACACCCCCTATTCACCGCACAAGAATATATCTGACGAGTAAGAATCTTCAAACCTATGTATTGATATCTCTCTGTAAGTGAGTCAAGGGGGTGTAAAGCGGCATAAACACAGCCGTGAAAAGCAGCTAAACCCCATTATAAAAATAAATTACTTTTCAAAACCCGCGAATCAAAGGCAGTGAAAGAGAGAGAAATTCTTACAAAATTCGTTCAGGGGCTGTGATGCAACCTGGATTGACCATATCTAGACCCACAGCTGATTGAGACATAAGGGTGGACACTCTTGGGGCTGAGAGGTTCGGTGAGGTTGGGTGAGCCAACGCAGACCCTTTCAAGTAATACTGCATGGTACCCATCCCATGGGTCCCAAATCTCCAGGTTCAAGGGCATCTTCCTACGTCGAAAACAGGCATGAGAAACCCAGAAGATGGTACACCGTGTGATCGGGAAAGGTTTCTAAAACGCACCTCATTTCTCATCTCCTTTGCTCGGGTTCGCCATTCCAGCCGATTTACTAGCCATCTCCCTCCTTGGAGAATCAGCACCTTTAACCTCCTGTTCCGTACAGGTTGCAATTTGTCCTGAGGATGAACGGGAAGAGGGGGAACCAATGAGAGACTAGCTCTAGGTGTTGGGACAGGCACAGGTCACTCTATTTTCCCATCAGGAAGAAGAATTAAGCACAAGCTCAGCCTGCCCCCCAGAACCAGAAGAGGGCCTGAAGCCATCCTGCGCTTTTGCGGCCAGCTCCCAAAAAAGCGAGTTGAAAAATGGAGCTCAGGGGCACTGCAATTCACAAACCTGCAGAGTTTTAAATGATACCTCTCGTCCACAAATATATTAAGGGAAGGCAACGAAGAGGCTTTGAAAGCAAGGCAGAATTGCAGGAAACAGATTTCAGGAGGTAGATTCGAATCGCCTTGAAAGCACATGAAAAGCGGCAAAACGTGGACAATGATGCCCTTGGCCAAAAAGGGCGTATGCGTTTTTTCCTGAATATATTCAGGAAAAAACGCATACGCCCTTTTTGGCCAACCAAGCAACCTGGAAAGGCCAATCAGCGCTCCAAAGAAGTCTCGCTTCCCAGCGGGCAAAAGGGCCATGCGGAAAAAAGTGTCCAAACCAGAAATGCAGGACCGGCCATGGAGAAATGGGAGCCTTGCTACGCTGATGGGTGGGATGTAAATTGCCAACAGCCACTCTGGAGAAGTGTACGGTGTGTTCTGAAACATCTAAAAAACACAGCTTGGAGAGCATAGGGCACTTCCACTCATGGGCGTATAAATTGGGAAAACTAAAAATCAGCAAGACACAGGCACCCCAAAGTTTAGGGCTGCTCTGTTGACAAGAACCCCCACTTCATTACACCTTAAATATCTTAGGAAAGAGAAAAATGGATAAAGAAGTTGTGGTCCGCCTGTACAATGGAATATCACTCAGCCATGAAATCCACGTCATAAGGCCAGTAGCAGCAGGATGAGTGGATTTAGGTACGACCATTCTAAGTGAAATAAGTCACACAGAAAAAGACACTTATCATAAGATATCACTTAGAGAGGGAATGTAAAAACCGCTACACTTGAACTGAATTACAAAACAGAACAGAGTCACACGTTCAGGAAACACACTATGGCTGCTGAACGGGAAAGGTGAGGTGGGGTGATGCATAAAACAAGGGTTTCAAATTAGCTCAGATACCGTTCCATAAACCCAATATGTAAGAGACAAGACCTATTCCTTTTTCAGTGAACTGGACTCAACACCCCCTATTCACCGCACAAGAATATATCTGACTAGTAAGAATCTTCAAACCTATGTATTGATATCTCTCTGTAAGTGAGTCAAGGGGGTGTAAAGCGGCATAAACACAGCCGTGAAAAGCAGCTAAACCCCATTATAAAAATAAATTACTTTTCAAAACCCGTGAAACAAAGGCAGTGAAAGAGAGAGAAATTCTTACAAAATTCGTTCAGGGGCTGTGATGCAACCTGGATTGACCATATCTAGACCCACAGCTGATTGAGACATAAGGGTGGACACTCTTGGGGCTGAGAGGTTCGGTGAGGTTGGGTGAGCCAACGCAGACCCTTTCAAGTAATACTGCATGGTACCCATCCCATGGGTCCCAAATCTCCAGGTTCAAGGGCATCTTCCTACGTCGAAAACAGGCATGAGAAACCCAGAAGATGGTACACCGTGTGATCGGGAAAGGTTTCTAAAACGCACCTCATTTCTCATCTCCTTTGCTCGGGTTCGCCATTCCAGCCGATTTACTAGCCATCTCCCTCCTTGGAGAATCAGCACCTTTAACCTCCTGTTCCGTACAGGTTGCAATTTGTCCTGAGGATGAACGGGAAGAGGGGGAACCAATGAGAGACTAGCTCTAGGGGTTGGGACAGGCACAGGTCACTCTATTTTCCCATCAGGAAGAAGAATTAAGCACAAGCTCAGCCTGCCCCCCAGAACCAGAAGAGGGCCTGAAGCAATCCTGCGCTTTTGCGGCCAGCTCCCAAAAAAGCGAGTTGAAAAATGGAGCTCAGGGGCACTGCAATTCACAAACCTGCAGAGTTTTAAATGATACCTGTCGTCCACAAATATATTAAGGGAAGGCAACGAAGAGGCTTTGAAAGCAAGGCAGAATTGCAGGAAACAGATTTCAGGAGGTAGATTCGAATCGCCTTGAAAGCACATGAAAAGCGGCAAAACGTGGACAATGATGCCCTTGGCCAAAAAGGGCGTATGCGTTTTTTCCTGAATATATTCAGGAAAAAACGCATACGCCCTTTTTGGCCAACCAAGCAACCTGGAAAGGCCAATCAGCGCTCCAAAGAAGTCTCGCTTCCCAGCGGGCAAAAGGGCCATGCAGAAAAAAGTGTCCAAACCAGAAATGCAGGACCGGCCATGGAGAAATGGGAGCCTTGCTACGCTGATGGGTGGGATGTAAATTGCCAACAGCCACTCTGGAGAAGTGTACGGTGTGTTCTGAAACATCTAAAAAACACAGCTTGGAGAGCATAGGGCACTTCCACTCATGGGCGTATAAATTGGGAAAACTAAAAATCAGCAAGACACAGGCACCCCAAAGTTTAGGGCTGCTCTGTTGACAAGAACCCCCACTTCATTACACCTTAAATATCCTAGGAAAGAGAAAAATGGATAAAGAAGTTGTGGTCCTCATGTACAATGGAATTTCACTCAGCCATGAAATCCACGTCATAAGGCTAGTAGCAGCACGATGAGTGGATTTAGGTACGACGATTCTAAGTGAAATAAGTCACACAGAAAAAGACACTTATCATAAGATATCACTTAGAGAGGGAATGTAAAAACCGCTACACTTGAACTGAATTACAAAACAGAACAGAGTCACACGTTCAGAAAACACACTATGGCTGCTGAAAGGGAAAGGTGAGGTGGGGTGATGCATAAAACAAGGGTTTCAAATTAGCTCCGATACCGTTCCATAAACCCAATATGTAAGAGACAAGACCTATTCCTTTTTCAGTGAACTGGACTCAACACCCCCTATTCACCGCACAAGAATATATCTGACGAGTAAGAATCTTCAAACCTATGTATTGATATCTCTCTGTAAGTGAGTCAAGGGGGTGTAAAGCGGCATAAACACAGCCGTGAAAAGCAGCTAAACCCCATTATAAAAATAAATTACTTTTCAAAACCCGCGAATCAAAGGCAGTGAAAGAGAGAGAAATTCTTACAAAATTCGTTCAGGGGCTGTGATGCAACCTGGATTGACCATATCTAGACCCACAGCTGATTGAGACATAAGGGTGGACACTCTTGGGGCTGAGAGGTTCGGTGAGGTTGGGTGAGCCAACGCAGACCCTTTCAAGTAATACTGCATGGTACCCATCCCATGGGTCCCAAATCTCCAGGTTCAAGGGCATCTTCCTACGTCGAAAACAGGCATGAGAAACCCAGAAGATGGTACACCGTGTGATCGGGAAAGGTTTCTAAAACGCACCTCATTTCTCATCTCCTTTGCTCGGGTTCGCCATTCCAGCCGATTTACTAGCCATCTCCCTCCTTGGAGAATCAGCACCTTTAACCTCCTGTTCCGTACAGGTTGCAATTTGTCCTGAGGATGAACGGGAAGAGGGGGAACCAATGAGAGACTAGCTCTAGGTGTTGGGACAGGCACAGGTCACTCTATTTTCCCATCAGGAAGAAGAATTAAGCACAAGCTCAGCCTGCCCCCCAGAACCAGAAGAGGGCCTGAAGCAATCCTGCGCTTTTGCGGCCAGCTCCCAAAAAAGCGAGTTGAAAAATGGAGCTCAGGGGCACTGCAATTCACAAACCTGCAGAGTTTTAAATGATACCTCTCGTCCACAAATATATTAAGGGAAGGCAACGAAGAGGCTTTGAAAGCAAGGCAGAATATCAGGAAACAGATTTCAGGAGGTAGATTCGAATCGCCTTGAAAGCACATGAAAAGCGGCAAAACGTGGACAATGATGCCCTTGGCCAAAAAGGGCGTATGCGTTTTTTCCTGAATATATTCAGGAAAAAACGCATACGCCCTTTTTGGCCAACCAAGCAACCTGGAAAGGCCAATCAGCGCTCCAAAGAAGTCGCGCTTTCCAGCGGGCAAAAGGGCCATGTGGAAAAAAGTGTCCAAACCAGAAATGCAGGACCGGCCATGGAGAAATGGGAGCCTTGCTACGCTGATGGGTGGGATGTAAATTGCCAACAGCCACTCTGGAGAAGTGTACGGTGTGTTCTGAAACATCTAAAAAACACAGCTTGGAGAGCATAGGGCACTTCCACTCATGGGCGTATAAATTGGGAAAACTAAAAATCAGCAAGACACAGGCACCCCAAAGTTTAGGGCTGCTCTGTTGACAAGAACCCCCACTTCATTACACCTTAAATATCCTAGGAAAGAGAAAAATGGATAAAGAAGTTGTGGTCCTCATGTACAATGGAATATCACTCAGCCATGAAATCCACGTCATAAGGCTAGTAGCAGCACGATGAGTGGATTTAGGTACGACGATTCTAAGTGAAATAAGTCACACAGAAAAAGACACTTATCATAAGATATCACTTAGAGAGGGAATGTAAAAACCGCTACACTTGAACTGAATTACAAAACAGAACAGAGTCACACGTTCAGAAAACACACTATGGCTGCTGAACGGGAAAGGTGAGGTGGGGTGATGCATAAAACAAGTGTTTCAAATTAGCTCAGATACCGTTCCATAAACCCAATATGTAAGAGACAAGACCTATTCCTTTTTCAGTGAACTGGACTCAACAGCCCCTATTCACCGCACAAGAATATATCTGACGAGTAAGAATCTTCAAACCTATGTATTGATATCTCTCTGTAAGTGAGTCAAGGGGGTGTAAAGCGGCATAAACACAGCCGTGAAAAGCAGCTAAACCCCATTATAAAAATAAATTACTTTTCAAAACCCGTGAAACAAAGGCAGTGAAAGAGAGAGCAATTCTTACAAAATTCGTTCAGGGGCTGTGATGCAACCTGGATTGACCATATCTAGACCCACAGCTGATTGAGACATAAGGGTGGACACTCTTGGGGCTGAGAGGTTCGGTGAGGTTGGGTGAGCCAACGCAGACCCTTTCAAGTAATACTGCATGGTACCCATCCCATGGGTCCCAAATCTCCAGGTTCAAGGGCATCTTCCTACGTCGAAAACAGGCATGAGAAACCCAGAAGATGGTACACCGTGTGATCGGGAAAGGTTTCTAAAACGCACCTCATTTCTCATCTCTTTGCTCGGGTTCGCCATTCCAGCCGATTTACTAGCCATCTCCCTCCTTGGAGAATCAGCACCTTTAACCTCCTGTTCCGTACAGGTTGCAATTTGTCCTGAGGATGAACGGGAAGATGGGCAACCAATGAGAGACTAGCTCTAGGTGTTGGGACAGGCACAGGTCACTCTATTTTCCCATCAGGAAGAAGAATTAAGCACAAGCTCAGCCTGCCCCCCAGAACGAGAAGAGGGCCTGAAGCAATCCTGCGCTTTTGCGGCCAGCTCCCAAAAAAGCGAGTTGAAAAATGGAGCTCAGGGGCACTGCAATTCACAAACCTGCAGAGTTTTAAATGATACCTCTCGTCCACAAATATATTAAGGGAAGGCAACGAAGAGGCTTTGAAAGCAAGGCAGAATTTCAGGAAACAGATTTCAGGAGGTAGATTCGAATCGTCTTGAAAGCACATGAAAAGCGGCAAAACGTGGACAATGATGCCCTTGGCCAAAAAGGGCGTATGCGTTTTTTCCTGAATATATTCAGGAAAAAACGCATACGCCCTTTTTGGCCAACCAAGCAACCTGGAAAGGCCAATCAGCGCTCCAAAGAAGTCTCGCTTCCCAGCGGGCAAAAGGGCCATGCGGAAAAAAGTGTCCAAACCAGAAATGCAGGACCGGCCATGGAGAAATGGGAGCCTTGCTACGCTGATGGGGGGGATGTAAATTGCCAACAGCCACTCTGGAGAAGTGTACGGTGTGTTCTGAAACATCTAAAAAACACAGCTTGGAGAGCATAGGGCACTTCCACTCATGGGCGTATAAATTGGGAAAACTAAAAATCAGCAAGACACAGGCACCCCAAAGTTTAGGGCTGCTCTGTTGACAAGAACCCCCACTTCATTACACCTTAAATATCCTAGGAAAGAGAAAAATGGATAAAGAAGTTGTGGTCCTCATGTACAATGGAATTTCACTCAGCCATGAAATCCACGTCATAAGGCTAGTAGCAGCACGATGAGTGGATTTAGGTACTACGATTCTAAGTGAAATAAGTCACACAGAAAAAGACACTTATCATAAGATATCACTTAGAGAGGGAATGTAAAAACCGCTACACTTGAACTGAATTACAAAACAGAACAGAGTCACACGTTCAGAAAACACACTATGGCTGCTGAACGGGAAAGGTGAGGTGGGGTGATGCATAAAACAAGGGTTTCAAATTAGCTCCGATACCGTTCCATAAACCCAATATGTAAGAGACAAGACCTATTCCTTTTTCAGTGAACTGGACTCAACACCCCCTATTCACCGCACAAGAATATATCTGACGAGTAAGAATCTTCAAACCTATGTATTGATATCTCTCTGTAAGTGAGTCAAGGGGGTGTAAAGCGGCATAAACACAGCCGTGAAAAGCAGCTAAACCCCATTATAAAAATAAATTACTTTTCAAAACCCGCGAAACAAAGGCAGTGAAAGAGAGAGAAATTCTTACAAAATTCGTTCAGGGGCTGTGATGCAACCTGGATTGACCATATCTAGACCCACAGCTGATTGAGACATAAGGGTGGACACTCTTGGGGCTGAGAGGTTCGGTGAGGTTGGGTGAGCCAACGCAGACCCTTTCAAGTAATACTGCATGGTACCCATCCCATGGGTCCCAAATCTCCAGGTTCAAGGGCATCTTCCTACGTCGAAAACAGGCATGAGAAACCCAGAAGATGGTACACCGTGTGATCGGGAAAGGTTTCTAAAACGCACCTCATTTCTCATCTCCTTTGCTCGGGTTCGCCATTCCAGCCGATTTACTAGCCATCTCCCTCCTTGGAGAATCAGCACCTTTAACCTCCTGTTCCGTACAGGTTGCAATTTGTCCTGAGGATGAACGGGAAGAGGGGGAACCAATGAGAGACTAGCTCTAGGTGTTGGGACAGGCACAGGTCACTCTATTTTCCCATCAGGAAGAAGAATTAAGCACAAGCTCAGCCTGCCCCCCAGAACGAGAAGAGGGCCTGAAGCAATCCTGCGCTTTTGCGGCCAGCTCCCAAAAAAGCGAGTTGAAAAATGGAGCTCAGGGGCACTGCAATTCACAAACCTGCAGAGTTTTAAATGATACCTCTCGTCCACAAATATATTAAGGGAAGGCAACGAAGAGGCTTTGAAAGCAAGGCAGAATATCAGGAAACAGATTTCAGGAGGTAGATTCGAATCGCCTTGAAAGCACATGAAAAGCGGCAAAACGTGGACAATGATGCCCTTGGCCAAAAAGGGCGTATGCGTTTTTTCCTGAATATATTCAGGAAAAAACGCATACGCCCTTTTTGGCCAACCAAGCAACCTGGAAAGGCCAATCAGCGCTCCAAAGAAGTCGCGCTTTCCAGCGGGCAAAAGGGCCATGCGGAAAAAAGTGTCCAAACCAGAAATGCAGGACCGGCCATGGAGAAATGGGAGCCTTGCTACGCTGATGGGTGGGATGTAAATTGCCAACAGCCACTCTGGAGAAGTGTACGGTGTGTCCTGAAACATCTAAAAAACACAGCTTGGAGAGCATAGGGCACTTCCACTCATGGGCGTATAAATTGGGAAAACTAAAAATCAGCAAGACACAGGCACCCCAAAGTTTAGGGCTGCTCTGTTGACAAGAACCCCCACTTCATTACACCTTAAATATCCTAGGAAAGAGAAAAATGGATAAAGAAGTTGTGGTCCTCATGTACAATGGAATATCACTCAGCCATGAAATCCACGTCATAAGGCTAGTAGCAGCACGATGAGTGGATTTAGGTACGACGATTCTAAGTGAAATAAGTCACACAGAAAAAGACACTTATCATAAGATATCACTTAGAGAGGGAATGTAAAAACCGCTACACTTGAACTGAATTACAAAACAGAACAGAGTCACACGTTCAGAAAACACACTATGGCTGCTGAACGGGAAAGGTGAGGTGGGGTGATGCATAAAACAAGTGTTTCAAATTAGCTCAGATACCGTTCCATAAACCCAATATGTAAGAGACAAGACCTATTCCTTTTTCAGTGAACTGGACTCAACAGCCCCTATTCACCGCACAAGAATATATCTGACGAGTAAGAATCTTCAAACCTATGTATTGATATCTCTCTGTAAGTGAGTCAAGGGGGTGTAAAGCGGCATAAACACAGCCGTGAAAAGCAGCTAAACCCCATTATAAAAATAAATTACTTTTCAAAACCCGTGAAACAAAGGCAGTGAAAGAGAGAGCAATTCTTACAAAATTCGTTCAGGGGCTGTGATGCAACCTGGATTGACCATATCTAGACCCACAGCTGATTGAGACATAAGGGTGGACGCTCTTGGGGCTGAGAGGTTCGGTGAGGTTGGGTGAGCCAACGCAGACCCTTTCAAATAATACTGCATGGTACCCATCCCATGGGTCCCAAATCTCCAGGTTCAAGGGCATCTTCCTACGTCGAAAACAGGCATGAGAAACCCAGAAGATGGTACACCGTGTGATCGGGAAAGGTTTCTAAAACGCACCTCATTTCTCATCTCCTTTGCTCGGGTTCGCCATTCCAGCCGATTTACTAGCCATCTCCCTCCTTGGAGAATCAGCACCTTTAACCTCCTGTTCCGTACAGGTTGCAATTTGTCCTGAGGATGAACGGGAAGAGGGGCAACCAATGAGAGACTAGCTCTAGGGGTTGGGACAGGCACAGGTCACTCTATTTTCCCATCAGGAAGAAGAATTAAGCACAAGCTCAGCCTGCCCCCCAGAACGAGAAGAGGGCCTGAAGCAATCCTGCGCTTTTGCGGCCAGCTCCCAAAAAAGCGAGTTGAAAAATGGAGCTCAGGGGCACTGCAATTCACAAACCTGCAGAGTTTTAAATGATACCTCTCGTCCACAAATATATTAAGGGAAGGCAACGAAGAGGCTTTGAAAGCAAGGCAGAATTGCAGGAAACAGATTTCAGGAGGTAGATTCGAATCGTCTTGAAAGCACATGAAAAGCGGCAAAACGTGGACAATGATGCCCTTGGCCAAAAAGGGCGTATGCGTTTTTTCCTGAATATATTCAGGAAAAAACGCATACGCCCTTTTTGGCCAACCAAGCAACCTGGAAAGGCCAATCAGCGCTCCAAAGAAGTCTCGCTTCCCAGCGGGCAAAAGGGCCATGCGGAAAAAAGTGTCCAAACCAGAAATGCAGGACCGGCCATGGAGAAATGGGAGCCTTGCTACGCTGATGGGGGGGATGTAAATTGCCAATAGCCACTCTGGAGAAGTGTACGGTGTGTTCTGAAACATCTAAAAAACACAGCTTGGAGAGCATAGGGCACTTCCACTCTTGGGCGTATAAATTGGGAAAACTAAAAATCAGCAAGACACAGGCACCCCAAAGTTTAGGGCTGCTCTGTTGACAAGAACCCCCACTTCATTACACCTTAAATATCCTAGGAAAGAGAAAAATGGATAAAGAAGTTGTGGTCCTCATGTACAATGGAATTTCACTCAGCCATGAAATCCACGTCATAAGGCTAGTAGCAGCACGATGAGTGGATTTAGGTACTACGATTCTAAGTGAAATAAGTCACACAGAAAAAGACACTTATCATAAGATATCACTTAGAGAGGGAATGTAAAAACCGCTACACTTGAACTGAATTACAAAACAGAACAGAGTCACACGTTCAGAAAACACACTATGGCTGCTGAACGGGAAAGGTGAGGTGGGGTGATGCATAAAACAAGGGTTTCAAATTAGCTCCGATACCGTTCCATAAACCCAATATGTAAGAGACAAGACCTATTCCTTTTTCAGTGAACTGGACTCAACACCCCCTATTCACCGCACAAGAATATATCTGACGAGTAAGAATCTTCAAACCTATGTATTGATATCTCTCTGTAAGTGAGTCAAGGGGGTGTAAAGCGGCATAAACACAGCCGTGAAAAGCAGCTAAACCCCATTATAAAAATAAATTACTTTTCAAAACCCGCGAAACAAAGGCAGTGAAAGAGAGAGAAATTCTTACAAAATTCGTTCAGGGTCTGTGATGCAACCTGGATTGACCATATCTAGACCCACAGCTGATTGAGACATAAGGGTGGACACTCTTGGGGCTGAGAGGTTCGGTGAGGTTGGGTGAGCCAACGCAGACCCTTTCAAGTAATACTGCATGGTACCCATCCCATGGGTCCCAAATCTCCAGTTTCAAGGGCATCTTCCTACGTCGAAAACAGGCATGAGAAACCCAGAAGATGGTACACCGTGTGATCGGGAAAGGTTTCTAAAACGCACCTCATTTCTCATCTCCTTTGCTCGGGTTCGCCATTCCAGCCGATTTACTAGCCATCTCCCTCCTTGGAGAATCAGCACCTTTAACCTCCTGTTCCGTACAGGTTGCAATTTGTCCTGAGGATGAACGGGAAGAGGGGGAACCAATGAGAGACTAGCTCTAGGTGTTGGGACAGGCACAGGTCACTCTATTTTCCCATCAGGAAGAAGAATTAAGCACAAGCTCAGCCTGCCCCCCAGAACGAGAAGAGGGCCTGAAGCAATCCTGCGCTTTTGCGGCCAGCTCCCAAAAAAGCGAGTTGAAAAATGGAGCTCAGGGGCACTGCAATTCACAAACCTGCAGAGTTTTAAATGATACCTCTCGTCCACAAATATATTAAGGGAAGGCAACGAAGAGGCTTTGAAAGCAAGGCAGAATATCAGGAAACAGATTTCAGGAGGTAGATTCGAATCGCCTTGAAAGCACATGAAAAGCGGCAAAACGTGGACAATGATGCCCTTGGCCAAAAAGGGCGTATGCGTTTTTTCCTGAATATATTCAGGAAAAAACGCATACGCCCTTTTTGGCCAACCAAGCAACCTGGAAAGGCCAATCAGCGCTCCAAAGAAGTCGCGCTTTCCAGCGGGCAAAAGGGCCATGCGGAAAAAAGTGTCCAAACCAGAAATGCAGGACCGGCCATGGAGAAATGGGAGCCTTGCTACGCTGATGGGTGGGATGTAAATTGCCAACAGCCACTCTGGAGAAGTGTACGGTGTGTCCTGAAACATCTAAAAAACACAGCTTGGAGAGCATAGGGCACTTCCACTCATGGGCGTATAAATTGGGAAAACTAAAAATCAGCAAGACACAGGCACCCCAAAGTTTAGGGCTGCTCTGTTGACAAGAACCCCCACTTCATTACACCTTAAATATCCTAGGAAAGAGAAAAATGGATAAAGAAGTTGTGGTCCTCATGTACAATGGAATATCACTCAGCCATGAAATCCACGTCATAAGGCTAGTAGCAGCACGATGAGTGGATTTAGGTACGACGATTCTAAGTGAAATAAGTCACACAGAAAAAGACACTTATCATAAGATATCACTTAGAGAGGGAATGTAAAAACCGCTACACTTGAACTGAATTACAAAACAGAACAGAGTCACACGTTCAGAAAACACACTATGGCTGCTGAACGGGAAAGGTGAGGTGGGGTGATGCATAAAACAAGTGTTTCAAATTAGCTCAGATACCGTTCCATAAACCCAATATGTAAGAGACAAGACCTATTCCTTTTTCAGTGAACTGGACTCAACAGCCCCTATTCACCGCACAAGAATATATCTGACGAGTAAGAATCTTCAAACCTATGTATTGATATCTCTCTGTAAGTGAGTCAAGGGGGTGTAAAGCGGCATAAACACAGCCGTGAAAAGCAGCTAAACCCCATTATAAAAATAAATTACTTTTCAAAACCCGTGAAACAAAGGCAGTGAAAGAGAGAGCAATTCTTACAAAATTCGTTCAGGGGCTGTGATGCAACCTGGATTGACCATATCTAGACCCACAGCTGATTGAGACATAAGGGTGGACGCTCTTGGGGCTGAGAGGTTCGGTGAGGTTGGGTGAGCCAACGCAGACCCTTTCAAATAATACTGCATGGTACCCATCCCATGGGTCCCAAATCTCCAGGTTCAAGGGCATCTTCCTACGTCGAAAACAGGCATGAGAAACCCAGAAGATGGTACACCGTGTGATCGGGAAAGGTTTCTAAAACGCACCTCATTTCTCATCTCCTTTGCTCGGGTTCGCCATTCCAGCCGATTTACTAGCCATCTCCCTCCTTGGAGAATCAGCACCTTTAACCTCCTGTTCCGTACAGGTTGCAATTTGTCCTGAGGATGAACGGGAAGAGGGGCAACCAATGAGAGACTAGCTCTAGGGGTTGGGACAGGCACAGGTCACTCTATTTTCCCATCAGGAAGAAGAATTAAGCACAAGCTCAGCCTGCCCCCCAGAACCAGAAGAGGGCCTGAAGCAATCCTGCGCTTTTGCGGCCAGCTCCCAAAAAAGCGAGTTGAAAAATGGAGCTCAGGGGCACTGCAATTCACAAACCTGCAGAGTTTTAAATGATACCTCTCGTCCACAAATATATTAAGGGAAGGCAACGAAGAGGCTTTGAAAGCAAGGCAGAATTGCAGGAAACAGATTTCAGGAGGTAGATTCGAATCGTCTTGAAAGCACATGAAAAGCGGCAAAACGTGGACAATGATGCCCTTGGCCAAAAAGGGCGTATGCGTTTTTTCCTGAATATATTCAGGAAAAAACGCATACGCCCTTTTTGGCCAACCAAGCAACCTGGAAAGGCCAATCAGCGCTCCAAAGAAGTCTCGCTTCCCAGCGGGCAAAAGGGCCATGCGGAAAAAAGTGTCCAAACCAGAAATGCAGGACCGGCCATGGAGAAATGGGAGCCTTGCTACGCTGATGGGGGGGATGTAAATTGCCAACAGCCACTCTGGAGAAGTGTACGGTGTGTTCTGAAACATCTAAAAAACACAGCTTGGAGAGCATAGGGCACTTCCACTCATGGGCGTATAAATTGGGAAAACTAAAAATCAGCAAGACACAGGCACCCCAAAGTTTAGGGCTGCTCTGTTGACAAGAACCCCCACTTCATTACACCTTAAATATCCTAGGAAAGAGAAAAATGGATAAAGAAGTTGTGGTCCTCATGTACAATGGAATTTCACTCAGCCATGAAATCCACGTCATAAGGCTAGTAGCAGCACGATGAGTGGATTTAGGTACTACGATTCTAAGTGAAATAAGTCACACAGAAAAAGACACTTATCATAAGATATCACTTAGAGAGGGAATGTAAAAACCGCTACACTTGAACTGAATTACAAAACAGAACAGAGTCACACGTTCAGAAAACACACTATGGCTGCTGAACGGGAAAGGTGAGGTGGGGTGATGCATAAAACAAGGGTTTCAAATTAGCTCCGATACCGTTCCATAAACCCAATATGTAAGAGACAAGACCTATTCCTTTTTCAGTGAACTGGACTCAACACCCCCTATTCACCGCACAAGAATATATCTGACGAGTAAGAATCTTCAAACCTATGTATTGATATCTCTCTGTAAGTGAGTCAAGGGGGTGTAAAGCGGCATAAACACAGCCGTGAAAAGCAGCTAAACCCCATTATAAAAATAAATTACTTTTCAAAACCCGCGAAACAAAGGCAGTGAAAGAGAGAGAAATTCTTACAAAATTCGTTCAGGGTCTGTGATGCAACCTGGATTGACCATATCTAGACCCACAGCTGATTGAGACATAAGGGTGGACACTCTTGGGGCTGAGAGGTTCGGTGAGGTTGGGTGAGCCAACGCAGACCCTTTCAAGTAATACTGCATGGTACCCATCCCATGGGTCCCAAATCTCCAGGTTCAAGGGCATCTTCCTACGTCGAAAACAGGCATGAGAAACCCAGAAGATGGTACACCGTGTGATCGGGAAAGGTTTCTAAAACGCACCTCATTTCTCATCTCCTTTGCTCGGGTTCGCCATTCCAGCCGATTTACTAGCCATCTCCCTCCTTGGAGAATCAGCACCTTTAACCTCCTGTTCCGTACAGGTTGCAATTTGTCCTGAGGATGAACGGGAAGAGGGGGAACCAATGAGAGACTAGCTCTAGGTGTTGGGACAGGCACAGGTCACTCTATTTTCCCATCAGGAAGAAGAATTAAGCACAAGCTCAGCCTGCCCCCCAGAACGAGAAGAGGGCCTGAAGCAATCCTGCGCTTTTGCGGCCAGCTCCCAAAAAAGCGAGTTGAAAAATGGAGCTCAGGGGCACTGCAATTCACAAACCTGCAGAGTTTTAAATGATACCTCTCGTCCACAAATATATTAAGGGAAGGCAACGAAGAGGCTTTGAAAGCAAGGCAGAATATCAGGAAACAGATTTCAGGAGGTAGATTCGAATCGCCTTGAAAGCACATGAAAAGCGGCAAAACGTGGACAATGATGCCCTTGGCCAAAAAGGGCGTATGCGTTTTTTCCTGAATATATTCAGGAAAAAACGCATACGCCCTTTTTGGCCAACCAAGCAACCTGGAAAGGCCAATCAGCGCTCCAAAGAAGTCGCGCTTTCCAGCGGGCAAAAGGGCCATGCGGAAAAAAGTGTCCAAACCAGAAATGCAGGACCGGCCATGGAGAAATGGGAGCCTTGCTACGCTGATGGGTGGGATGTAAATTGCCAACAGCCACTCTGGAGAAGTGTACGGTGTGTCCTGAAACATCTAAAAAACACAGCTTGGAGAGCATAGGGCACTTCCACTCATGGGCGTATAAATTGGGAAAACTAAAAATCAGCAAGACACAGGCACCCCAAAGTTTAGGGCTGCTCTGTTGACAAGAACCCCCACTTCATTACACCTTAAATATCCTAGGAAAGAGAAAAATGGATAAAGAAGTTGTGGTCCTCATGTACAATGGAATATCACTCAGCCACGAAATCCACGTCATAAGGCTAGTAGCAGCACGATGAGTGGATTTAGGTACGACGATTCTAAGTGAAATAAGTCACACAGAAAAAGACACTTATCATAAGATATCACTTAGAGAGGGAATGTAAAAACCGCTACACTTGAACTGAATTACAAAACAGAACAGAGTCACACGTTCAGAAAACACACTATGGCTGCTGAACGGGAAAGGTGAGGTGGGGTGATGCATAAAACAAGTGTTTCAAATTAGCTCAGATACCGTTCCATAAACCCAATATGTAAGAGACAAGACCTATTCCTTTTTCAGTGAACTGGACTCAACACCCCCTATTCACCGCAAAAGAATATATCTGACGAGTAAGAATCTTCAAACCTATGTATTGATATCTCTCTGTAAGTGAGTCAAGGGGGTGTAAAGCGGCATAAACACAGCCGTGAAAAGCAGCTAAACCCCATTATAAAAATAAATTACTTTTCAAAACCCGTGAAACAAAGGCAGTGAAAGAGAGAGCAATTCTTACAAAATTCGTTCAGGGGCTGTGATGCAACCTGGATTGACCATATCTAGACCCACAGCTGATTGAGACATAAGGGTGGACGCTCTTGGGGCTGAGAGGTTCGGTGAGGTTGGGTGAGCCAACGCAGACCCTTTCAAATAATACTGCATGGTACCCATCCCATGGGTCCCAAATCTCCAGGTTCAAGGGCATCTTCCTACGTCGAAAACAGGCATGAGAAACCCAGAAGATGGTACACCGTGTGATCGGGAAAGGTTTCTAAAACGCACCTCATTTCTCATCTCCTTTGCTCGGGTTCGCCATTCCAGCCGATTTACTAGCCATCTCCCTCCTTGGAGAATCAGCACCTTTAACCTCCTGTTCCGTACAGGTTGCAATTTGTCCTGAGGATGAACGGGAAGAGGGGCAACCAATGAGAGACTAGCTCTAGGGGTTGGGACAGGCACAGGTCACTCTATTTTCCCATCAGGAAGAAGAATTAAGCACAAGCTCAGCCTGCCCCCCAGAACCAGAAGAGGGCCTGAAGCAATCCTGCGCTTTTGCGGCCAGCTCCCAAAAAAGCGAGTTGAAAAATGGAGCTCAGGGGCACTGCAATTCACAAACCTGCAGAGTTTTAAATGATACCTCTCGTCCACAAATATATTAAGGGAAGGCAACGAAGAGGCTTTGAAAGCAAGGCAGAATTGCAGGAAACAGATTTCAGGAGGTAGATTCGAATCGTCTTGAAAGCACATGAAAAGCGGCAAAACGTGGACAATGATGCCCTTGGCCAAAAAGGGCGTATGCGTTTTTTCCTGAATATATTCAGGAAAAAACGCATACGCCCTTTTTGGCCAACCAAGCAACCTGGAAAGGCCAATCAGCGCTCCAAAGAAGTCTCGCTTCCCAGCGGGCAAAAGGGCCATGCGGAAAAAAGTGTCCAAACCAGAAATGCAGGACCGGCCATGGAGAAATGGGAGCCTTGCTACGCTGATGGGGGGGATGTAAATTGCCAACAGCCACTCTGGAGAAGTGTACGGTGTGTTCTGAAACATCTAAAAAACACAGCTTGGAGAGCATAGGGCACTTCCACTCATGGGCGTATAAATTGGGAAAACTAAAAATCAGCAAGACACAGGCACCCCAAAGTTTAGGGCTGCTCTGTTGACAAGAACCCCCACTTCATTACACCTTAAATATCCTAGGAAAGAGAAAAATGGGTAAAGAAGTTGTGGTCCTCATGTACAATGGAATATCACTCAGCCATGAAATCCACGTCATAAGGCTAGTAGCAGCACGATGAGTGGATTTAGGTACGACGATTCTAAGTGAAATAAGTCACACAGAAAAAGACACTTATCATAAGATATCACTTAGAGAGGGAATGTAAAAACCGCTACACTTGAACTGAATTACAAAACAGAACAGAGTCACACGTTCAGAAAACACACTATGGCTGCTGAACGGGAAAGGTGAGGTGGGGTGATGCATAAAACAAGTGTTTCAAATTAGCTCAGATACCGTTCCATAAACCCAATATGTAAGAGACAAGACCTATTCCTTTTTCAGTGAACTGGACTCAACAGCCCCTATTCACCGCACAAGAATATATCTGACGAGTAAGAATCTTCAAACCTATGTATTGATATCTCTCTGTAATTGAGTCAAGGGGGTGTAAAGCGGCATAAACACAGCCGTGAAAAGCAGCTAAACCCCATTATAAAAATAAATTACTTTTCAAAACCCGTGAAACAAAGGCAGTGAAAGAGAGAGCAATTCTTACAAAATTCGTTCAGGGGCTGTGATGCAACCTGGATTGACCATATCTAGACCCACAGCTGATTGAGACATAAGGGTGGATGCTCTTGGGGCTGAGAGGTTCGGTGAGGTTGGGTGAGCCAACGCAGACCCTTTCAAGTAATACTGCATGGTACCCATCCCATGGGTCCCAAATCTCCAGGTTCAAGGGCATCTTCCTACGTCGAAAACAGGCATGAGAAACCCAGAAGATGGTACACCGTGTGATCGGGAAAGGTTTCTAAAACGCACCTCATTTCTCATCTCCTTTGCTCGGGTTCGCCATTCCAGCCGATTTACTAGCCATCTCCCTCCTTGGAGAATCAGCACCTTTAACCTCCTGTTCCGTACAGGTTGCAATTTGTCCTGAGGATGAACGGGAAGAGGGGCAACCAATGAGAGACTAGCTCTAGGGGTGGGGACAGGCACAGGTCACTCTATTTTCCCATCAGGAAGAAGAATTAAGCACAAGCTCAGCCTGCCCCCCAGAACCAGAAGAGGGCCTGAAGCAATCCTGCGCTTTTGCGGCCAGCTCCCAAAAAAGCGAGTTGAAAAATGGAGCTCAGGGGCACTGCAATTCACAAACCTGCAGAGTTTTAAATGATACCTCTCGTCCACAAATATATTAAGGGAAGGCAACGAAGAGGCTTTGAAAGCAAGGCAGAATTGCAGGAAACAGATTTCAGGAGGTAGATTCGAATCGTCTTGAAAGCACATGAAAAGCGTCAAAACGTGGACAATGATGCCCTTGGCCAAAAAGGGCGTATGCGTTTTTTCCTGAATATATTCAGGAAAAAACGCATACGCCCTTTTTGGCCAACCAAGCAACCTGGAAAGGCCAATCAGCGCTCCAAAGAAGTCTCGCTTCCCAGCGGGCAAAAGGGCCATGCGGAAAAAAGTGTCCAAACCAGAAATGCAGGACCGGCCATGGAGAAATGGGAGCCTTGCTACGCTGATGGGGGGGATGTAAATTGCCAACAGCCATTCTGGAGAAGTGTACGGTGTGTTCTGAAACATCTAAAAAACACAGCTTGGAGAGCATAGGGCACTTCCACTCATGGGCGTATAAATTGGGAAAACTAAAAATCAGCAAGACACAGGTACCCCAAAGTTTAGGGCTGCTCTGTTGACAAGAACCCCCACTTCATTACACCTTAAATATCCTAGGAAAGAGAAAAATGGATAAAGAAGTTGTGGTCCTCATGTACAATGGAATTTCACTCAGCCATGAAATCCACGTCATAAGGCTAGTAGCAGCACGATGAGTGGATTTAGGTACTACGATTCTAAGTGAAATAAGTCACACAGAAAAAGACACTTATAAGATATCACTTAGAGAGGGAATGTAAAAACCGCTACACTTGAACTGAATTACAAAACAGAACAGAGTCACACGTTCAGAAAACACACTATGGCTGCTGAACGGGAAAGGTGAGGTGGGATGATGCATAAAACAAGGGTTTCAAATTAGCTCCGATACCGTTCCATAAACCCAATATGTAAGAGACAAGACCTATTCCTTTTTCAGTGAACTGGACTCAACACCCCCTATTCACCGCACAAGAATATATCTGACGAGTAAGAATCTTCAAACCTATGTATTGATATCTCTCTGTAAGTGAGTCAAGGGGGTGTAAAGCGGCATAAACACAGCCGTGAAAAGCAGCTAAACCCCATTATAAAATTAAATTACTTTTCAAAACCCGCGAATCAAAGGCAGTGAAAGAGAGAGAAATTCTTACAAAATTCGTTCAGGGTCTGTGATGCAACCTGGATTGACCATATCTAGACCCACAGCTGATTGAGACATAAGGGTGGACACTCTTGGGGCTGAGAGGTTCGGTGAGGTTGGGTGAGCCAACGCAGACCCTTTCAAGTAATACTGCATGGTACCCATCCCATGGGTCCCAAATCTCCAGGTTCAAGGGCATCTTCCTACGTCGAAAACAGGCATGAGAAACCCAGAAGATGGTACACCGTGTGATCGGGAAAGGTTTCTAAAACGCACCTCATTTCTCATCTCCTTTGCTCGGGTTCGCCATTCCAGCCGATTTACTAGCCATCTCCCTCCTTGGAGAATCAGCACCTTTAACCTCCTGTTCCGTACAGGTTGCAATTTGTCCTGAGGATGAACGGGAAGAGGGGGAACCAATGAGAGACTAGCTCTAGGTGTTGGGACAGGCACAGGTCACTCTATTTTCCCATCAGGAAGAAGAATTAAGCACAAGCTCAGCCTGCCCCCCAGAACGAGAAGAGGGCCTGAAGCAATCCTGCGCTTTTGCGGCCAGCTCCCAAAAAAGCGAGTTGAAAAATGGAGCTCAGGGGCACTGCAATTCACAAACCTGCAGAGTTTTAAATGATACCTCTCGTCCACAAATATATTAAGGGAAGGCAACGAAGAGGCTTTGAAAGCAAGGCAGAATATCAGGAAACAGATTTCAGGAGGTAGATTCGAATCGCCTTGAAAGCACATGAAAAGCGGCAAAACGTGGACAATGATGCCCTTGGCCAAAAAGGGCGTATGCGTTTTTTCCTGAATATATTCAGGAAAAAACGCATACGCCCTTTTTGGCCAACCAAGCAACCTGGAAAGGCCAATCAGCGCTCCAAAGAAGTCGCGCTTTCCAGCGGGCAAAAGGGCCATGCGGAAAAAAGTGTCCAAACCAGAAATGCAGGACCGGCCATGGAGAAATGGGAGCCTTGCTACGCTGATGGGTGGGATGTAAATTGCCAACAGCCACTCTGGAGAAGTGTACGGTGTGTTCTGAAACATCTAAAAAACACAGCTTGGAGAGCATAGGGCACTTCCACTCATGGGCGTATAAATTGGGAAAACTAAAAATCAGCAAGACACAGGCACCCCAAAGTTTAGGGCTGCTCTGTTGACAAGAACCCCCACTTCATTACACCTTAAATATCCTAGGAAAGAGAAAAATGGGTAAAGAAGTTGTGGTCCTCATGTACAATGGAATATCACTCAGCCATGAAATCCACGTCATAAGGCTAGTAGCAGCACGATGAGTGGATTTAGGTACGACGATTCTAAGTGAAATAAGTCACACAGAAAAAGACACTTATCATAAGATATCACTTAGAGAGGGAATGTAAAAACCGCTACACTTGAACTGAATTACAAAACAGAACAGAGTCACACGTTCAGAAAACACACTATGGCTGCTGAACGGGAAAGGTGAGGTGGGGTGATGCATAAAACAAGGGTTTCAAATTAGCTCAGATACCGTTCCATAAACCCAATATGTAAGAGACAAGACCTATTCCTTTTTCAGTGAACTGGACTCAACACCCCCTATTCACCGCACAAGAATATATCTGACTAGTAAGAATCTTCAAACCTATGTATTGATATCTCTCTGTAAGTGAGTCAAGGGGGTGTAAAGCGGCATAAACACAGCCGTGAAAAGCAGCTAAACCCCATTATAAAAATAAATTACTTTTCAAAACCCGTGAAACAAAGGCAGTGAAAGAGAGAGCAATTCTTACAAAATTCGTTCAGGGGCTGTGATGCAACCTGGATTGACCATATCTAGACCCACAGCTGATTGAGACATAAGGGTGGACACGCTTGGGGCTGAGAGGTTCGGTGAGGTTGGGTGAGCCAACGCAGACCCTTTCAAGTAATACTGCATGGTACCCATCCCATGGGTCCCAAATCTCCAGGTTCAAGGGCATCTTCCTACGTCGAAAACAGGCATGAGAAACCCAGAAGATGGTACACCGTGTGATCGGGAAAGGTTTCTAAAACGCACCTCATTTCTCATCTCCTTTGCTCGGGTTCGCCATTCCAGCCGATTTACTAGCCATCTCCCTCCTTGGAGAATCAGCACCTTTAACCTCCTGTTCCGTACAGGTTGTAATTTGTCCTGAGGATGAACGGGAAGAGGGGGAACCAATGAGAGACTAGCTCTAGGTGTTGGGACAGGCACAGGTCACTCTATTTTCCCATCAGGAAGAAGAATTAAGCACAAGCTCAGCCTGCCCCCCAGAACGAGAAGAGGGCCTGAAGCAATCCTGCGCTTTTGCGGCCAGCTCCCAAAAAAGCGAGTTGAAAAATGGAGCTCAGGGGCACTGCAATTCACAAACCTGCAGAGTTTTAAATGATACCTCTCGTCCACAAATATATTAAGGGAAGGCAACGAAGAGGCTTTGAAAGCAAGGCAGAATTGCAGGAAACAGATTTCAGGAGGTAGATTCGAATCGCCTTGAAAGCACATGAAAAGCGGCAAAACGTGGACAATGATGCCCTTGGCCAAAAAGGGCGTATGCGTTTTTTCCTGAATATATTCAGGAAAAAACGCATACGCCCTTTTTGGCCAACCAAGCAACCTGGAAAGGCCAATCAGCGCTCCAAAGAAGTCTCGCTTCCCAGCGGGCAAAAGGGCCATGCGGAAAAAAGTGTCCAAACCAGAAAGGCAGGACCGGCCATGGAGAAATGGGAGCCTTGCTACGCTGATGGGTGGGATGTAAATTGCCAACAGCCACTCTGGAGAAGTGTACGGTGTGTTCTGAAACATCTAAAAAACACAGCTTGGAGAGCATAGGGCACTTCCACTCATGGGCGTATAAATTGGGAAAACTAAAAATCAGCAAGACACAGGCACCCCAAAGTTTAGGGCTGCTCTGTTGACAAGAACCCCCACTTCATTACACCTTAAATATCCTAGGAAAGAGAAAAATGGGTAAAGAAGTTGTGGTCCTCATGTACAATGGAATATCACTCAGCCATGAAATCCACGTTATAAGGCTAGTAGCAGCACGATGAGTGGATTTAGGTACGACGATTCTAAGTGAAATAAGTCACACAGAAAAAGACACTTATCATAAGATATCACTTCTAGAGGGAATGTAAAAACCGCTACACTTGAACTGAATTACAAAACAGAACAGAGTCACACGTTCAGAAAACACACTATGGCTGCTGAACGGGAAAGGTGAGGTGGGGTGATGCATAAAACAAGGGTTTCAAATTAGCTCCGATACCGTTCCATAAACCCAATATGTAAGAGACAAGACCTATTCCTTTTTCAGTGAACTGGACTCAACACCCCCTATTCACCGCACAAGAATATATCTGACTAGTAAGAATCTTCAAACCTATGTATTGATATCTCTCTGTAAGTGAGTCAAGGGGGTGTAAAGCGGCATAAACACAGCCGTGAAAAGCAGCTAAACCCCATTATAAAAATAAATTACTTTTCAAAACCCGTGAAACAAAGGCAGTGAAAGAGAGAGCAATTCTTACAAAATTTGTTCAGGGGCTGTGATGCAACCTGGATTGACCATATCTAGACCCACAGCTGATTGAGACATAAGGGTGGACACTCTTGGGGCTGAGAGGTTCGGTGAGGTTGGGTGAGCCAACGCAGACCCTTTCAAGTAATACTGCATGGTACCCATCCCATGGGTCCCAAATCTCCAGGTTCAAGGGCATCTTCCTACGTCGAAAACAGGCATGAGAAACCCAGAAGATGGTACACCGTGTGATCGGGAAAGGTTTCTAAAACGCACCTCATTTCTCATCTCCTTGGCTCGGGTTCGCCATTCCAGCCGATTTACTAGCCATCTCCCTCCTTGGAGAATCAGCACCTTTAACCTCCTGTTCCGTACAGGTTGCAATTTGTCCTGAGGATGAACGGGAAGAGGGGGAACCAATGAGAGACTAGCTCTAGGTGTTGGGACAGGCACAGGTCACTCTATTTTCCCATCAGGAAGAAGAATTAAGCACAAGCTCAGCCTGCCCCCCAGAACCAGAAGAGGGCCTGAAGCAATCCTGCGCTTTTGCGGCCAGCTCCCAAAAAAGCAAGTTGAAAAATGGAGCTCAGGGGCACTGCAATTCACAAACCTGCAGAGTTTTAAATGATACCTCTCGTCCACAAATATATTAAGGGAAGGCAACGAAGAGGCTTTGAAAGCAAGGCAGAATTGCAGGAAACAGATTTCAGGAGGTAGATTCGAATCGCCTTGAAAGCACATGAAAAGCGGCAAAACGTGGACAATGATGCCCTTGGCCAAAAAGGGCGTATGCGTTTTTTCCTGAATATATTCAGGAAAAAACGCATACGCCCTTTTTGGCCAACCAAGCAACCTGGAAAGGCCAATCAGCGCTCCAAAGAAGTCTCGCTTCCCAGCGGGCAAAAGGGCCATGCAGAAAAAAGTGTCCAAACCAGAAATGCAGGACCGGCCATGGAGAAATGGGAGCCTTGCTACGCTGATGGGTGGGATGTAAATTGCCAACAGCCACTCTGGAGAAGTGTACGGTGTGTTCTGAAACATCTAAAAAACACAGCTTGGAGAGCATAGGGCACTTCCACTCATGGGCGTATAAATTGGGAAAACTAAAAATCAGCAAGACACAGGCACCCCAAAGTTTAGGGCTGCTCTGTTGACAAGAACCCCCACTTCATTACACCTTAAATATCCTAGGAAAGAGAAAAATGGGTAAAGAAGTTGTGGTCCTCATGTACAATGGAATATCACTCAGCCATGAAATCCACGTCATAAGGCTAGTAGCAGCACGATGAGTGGATTTAGGTACGACCATTCTAAGTGAAATAAGTCACACAGAAAAAGACACTTATCCTAAGATATCACTTAGAGAGGGAATGTAAAAACCGCTACACTTGAACTGAATTGCAAAACAGAACAGAGTCACACGTTTAGGAAACACACTATGGCTGCTGAACGAGAAAGGTGAGGTGGGGTGATGCATAAAACAAGGGTTTCAAATTAGCTCCGATACCGTTCCATAAACCCAATATGTAAGAGACAAGACCTGTTCCTTTTTCAGTGAACTGGACTCAACACCCCCTATTCACCGCACAAGAATATATCTGACGAGTAAGAATCTTCAAACCTATGTATTGATATCTCTCTGTAAGTGAGTCAAGGGGGTGTAAAGCGGCATAAACACAGCCGTGAAAAGCAGCTAAACCCCATTATAAAAATAAATTACTTTTCAAAACCCGCGAAACAAAGGCAGTGAAAGAGAGAGAAATTCTTACAAAATTCGTTCAGGGGCTGTGATGCAACCTGGATTGACCATATCTAGACACACAGCTGATTGAGACATAAGGGTGGACACTCTTGGGGCTGAGAGGTTCGGTGAGGTTGGGTGAGCCGACGCAGACCCTTTCAAGTAATACTGCATGGTACCCATCCCATGGGTCCCAAATCTCCAGGTTCAAGGGCATCTTCCTACGTCGAAAACAGGCATGAGAAACCCAGAAGATGGTACACCGTGTGATCGGGAAAGGTTTCTAAAACGCACCTCATTTCTCATCTCCTTTGCTCGGGTTCGCCATTCCAGCCGATTTACTAGCCATCTCCCTCCTTGGAGAATCAGCACCTTTAACCTCCTGTTCCGTACAGGTTGCAATTTGTCCTGAGGATGAACGGGAAGAGGGGGAACCAATGAGAGACTAGCTCTAGGTGTTGGGACAGGCACAGGTCACTCTATTTTCCCATCAGGAGAAGAATTAAGCACAAGCTCAGCCTGACCCCCAGAACCAGAAGAGGGCCTGAAGCAATCCTGCGCTTTTGCGGCCAGCTCCCAAAAAAGCGAGTTGAAAAATGGAGCTCAGGGGCACTGCAATTCACAAACCTGCAGAGTTTTAAATGATACCTCTCGTCCACAAATATATTAAGGGAAGGCAACGAAGAGGCTTTGAAAGCAAGGCAGAATTGCAGGAAACAGATTTCAGGAGGTAGATTCGAATCGCCTTGAAAGCACATGAAAAGCGGCAAAACGTGGACAATGATGCCCTTGGCCAAAAAGGGCGTATGCGTTTTTTCCTGAATATATTCAGGAAAAAACGCATACGCCCTTTTTGGCCAACCAAGCAACCTGGAAAGGCCAATCAGCGCTCCAAAGAAGTCTCGCTTCCCAGCGGGCAAAAGGGCCATGCGGAAAAAAGTGTCCAAACCAGAAATGCAGGACCGGCCATGGAGAAACGGGAGCCTTGCTACGCTGATGGGTGGGATGTAAATTGCCAACAGCCACTCTGGAGAAGTGTACGGTGTGTTCTGAAACATCTAAAAAACACAGCTTGGAGAGCATAGGGCACTTCCACTCATGGGCGTATAAATTGGGAAAACTAAAAATCAGCAAGACACAGGCACCCCAAAGTTTAGGGCTGCTCTGTTGACAAGAACCCCCACTTCATTACACCTTAAATATCCTAGGAAAGAGAAAAATGGATAAAGAAGTTGTGGTCCTCCTGTACAATGGAATATCACTCAGCCATGAAATCCACGTCATAAGGCTAGTAGCAGCACGATGAGTGGATTTAGGTACGACGATTCTAAGTGAAATAAGTCACACAGAAAAAGACACTTATCCTAAGATATCACTTAGAGAGGGAATGTAAAAACCGCTACACTTGAACTGAATTACAAAACAGAACAGAGTCACACGTTCAGAAAACACACTATGGCTGCTGAACGGGAAAGGTGAGGTGGGGTGATGCATAAAACAAGGGTTTCAAATTAGCTCCGATACCGTTCCATAAACCCAATATGTAAGAGACAAGACCTATTCCTTTTTCAGTGAACTGGACTCAACACCCCCTATTCACCGCACAAGAATATATCTGACTAGTAAGAATCTTGAAACCTATGTATTGATATCTCTCTGTAAGTGAGTCAAGGGGGTGTAAAGCGGCATAAACACAGCCGTGAAAAGCAGCTAAACCCCATTATAAAAATAAATTACTTTTCAAAACCCGTGAAACAAAGGCAGTGAAAGAGAGAGAAATTCTTACAAAATTCGTTCAGGGGCTGTGATGCAACCTGGATTGACCATATCTAGACCCACAGCTGATTGAGACATAAGGGTGGACACTCTTGGGGCTGAGAGGTTCGGTGAGGTTGGGTGAGCCAACGCAGACCCTTTCAAGTAATCCTGCATGGTACCCATCCCATGGGTCCCAAATCTCCAGGTTCAAGGGCATCTTCCTATGTCGAAAACAGGCATGAGAAACCCAGAAGATGGTACACCATGTGATCGGGAAAGGTTTCTAAAACGCACCTCATTTCTCATCTCCTTAGCTCGGGTTCGCCATTCCAGCCGATTTACTAGCCATCTCCCTCCTTGGAGAATCAGCACCTTTAACCTCCTGTTCCGTACAGGTTGCAATTTGTCCTGAGGATGAACGGGAAGAGGGGGAACCAATGAGAGACTAGCTCTAGGGGTTGGGACAGGCACAGGTCACTCTATTTTCCCATCAGGAAGAAGAATTAAGCACAAGCTCAGCCTGCCCCCCAGAACCAGAAGAGGGCCTGAAGCAATCCTGCGCTTTTGCGGCCAGCTCCCAAAAAAGCGAGTTGAAAAATGGAGCTCAGGGGCACTGCAATTCACAAACCTGCAGAGTTTTAAATGATACCTCTCGTCCACAAATATATTAAGGGAAGGCAACGAAGAGGCTTTGAAAGCAAGGCAGAATTGCAGGAAACAGATTTCAGGAGGTAGATTCGAATCGCCTTGAAAGCACATGAAAAGCGGCAAAACGTGGACAATGATGCCCTTGGCCAAAAAGGGCGTATGCGTTTTTTCCTGAATATATTCAGGAAAAAACGCATACGCCCTTTTTGGCCAACCAAGCAACCTGGAAAGGCCAATCAGCGCTCCAAAGAAGTCTCGCTTCCCAGCGGGCAAAAGGGCCATGCGGAAAAATGTCTCCAAACCAGAAATGCAGGACCGGCCATGGAGAAATGGGAGCCTTGCTACGCTGATGGGTGTGATGTAAATTGCCAACAGCCACTCTGGAGAAGTGTACGGTGTGTCCAGAAATATCTAAAAAACACAGCTTGGAGAGCATAGGGCACTTCCACTCATGGGCGTATAAATTGGGAAAACTAAAAATCAGCAAGACACAGGCACCTCAAAGTTTAGGGCTGCTCTGTTGACAAGAACCCCCACTTCATTACACCTTAAATATCCTAGGAAAGAGAAATGGATAAAGAAGTTGTGGTCCTCATGTACAATGGAATATCACTCAGCCATGAAATGAACGTCATAAGGCTAGTAGCAGCACGATGAGTGGATTTAGGTACGACGATTCTAAGTGAAATAAGTCACACAGAAAAATACACTTATCATAAGATATCACTTCTAGAGGGAATGTAAAAACCGCTACACTTGAACTGAATTACAAAACAGAACAGAGTCACACGTTTAGAAAACACACTATGGCTGCTGAACGGGAAAGGTGAGGTGGGGTGATGCATAAAACAAGGGTTTCAAATTAGCTCCGATACCGTTCCATAAACCCAATATGTAAGAGACAAGACCTATTCCTTTTTCAGTGAACTGGACTCAACACCCCCTATTCACCGCACAAGAATATATCTGACGAGTAAGAATCTTCAAACCTATGTATTGATATCTCTCTGTAAGTGAGTCAAGGGGGTGTAAAGCGGCATAAACACAGCCGTGAAAAGCAGCTAAACCCCATTATAAAAATAAATTACTTTTCAAAACCCACGAAACAAAGGCAGTGAAAGAGAGAGAAATTCTTACAAAATTCGTTCAGGGGCTGTGATGCAACCTGGATTGACCATATCTAGACCCACAGCTGATTGAGACATAAGGGTGGACACTCTTGGGGCTGAGAGGTTCGGTGAGGTTGGGTGAGCCGACGCAGACCCTTTCAAGTAATACTGCATGGTACCCATCCCATGGGTCCCAAATCTCCAGGTTCAAGGGCATCTTCCTACGTCGAAAACAGGCATGAGAAACCCAGAAGATGGTACACCGTGTGATCGGGAAAGGTTTCTAAAACGCACCTCATTTCTCATCTCCTTTGCTCGGGTTCGCCATTCCAGCCGATTTACTAGCCATCTCCCTCCTTGGAGAATCAGCACCTTTAACCTCCTGTTCCGTACAGGTTGCAATTTGTCCTGAGGATGAACGGGAAGAGGGGGAACCAATGAGAGACTAGCTCTAGGTGTTGGGACAGGCACAGGTCACTCTATTTTCCCATCAGGAGAAGAATTAAGCACAAGCTCAGCCTGACCCCCAGAACCAGAAGAGGGCCTGAAGCAATCCTGCGCTTTTGCGGCCAGCTCCCAAAAAAGCGAGTTGAAAAATGGAGCTCAGGGGCACTGCAATTCACAAACCTGCAGAGTTTTAAATGATACCTCTCGTCCACAAATATATTAAGGGAAGGCAACGAAGAGGCTTTGAAAGCAAGGCAGAATTGCAGGAAACAGATTTCAGGAGGTAGATTCGAATCGCCTTGAAAGCACATGAAAAGCGGCAAAACGTGGACAATGATGCCCTTGGCCAAAAAGGGCGTATGCGTTTTTTCCTGAATATATTCAGGAAAAAACGCATACGCCCTTTTTGGCCAACCAAGCAACCTGGAAAGGCCAATCAGCGCTCCAAAGAAGTCTCGCTTCCCAGCGGGCAAAAGGGCCATGCGGAAAAAAGTGTCCAAACCAGAAATGCAGGACCGGCCATGGAGAAACGGGAGCCTTGCTACGCTGATGGGTGGGATGTAAATTGCCAACAGCCACTCTGGAGAAGTGTACGGTGTGTTCTGAAACATCTAAAAAACACAGCTTGGAGAGCATAGGGCACTTCCACTCATGGGCGTATAAATTGGGAAAACTAAAAATCAGCAAGACACAGGCACCCCAAAGTTTAGGGCTGCTCTGTTGACAAGAACCCCCACTTCATTACACCTTAAATATCCTAGGAAAGAGAAAAATGGATAAAGAAGTTGTGGTCCTCCTGTACAATGGAATATCACTCAGCCATGAAATCCACGTCATAAGGCTAGTAGCAGCACGATGAGTGGATTTAGGTACGACGATTCTAAGTGAAATAAGTCACACAGAAAAAGACACTTATCCTAAGATATCACTTAGAGAGGGAATGTAAAAACCGCTACACTTGAACTGAATTACAAAACAGAACAGAGTCACACGTTCAGAAAACACACTATGGCTGCTGAACGGGAAAGGTGAGGTGGGGTGATGCATAAAACAAGGGTTTCAAATTAGCTCCGATACCGTTCCATAAACCCAATATGTAAGAGACAAGACCTATTCCTTTTTCAGTGAACTGGACTCAACACCCCCTATTCACCGCACAAGAATATATCTGACTAGTAAGAATCTTGAAACCTATGTATTGATATCTCTCTGTAAGTGAGTCAAGGGGGTGTAAAGCGGCATAAACACAGCCGTGAAAAGCAGCTAAACCCCATTATAAAAATAAATTACTTTTCAAAACCCGTGAAACAAAGGCAGTGAAAGAGAGAGAAATTCTTACAAAATTCGTTCAGGGGCTGTGATGCAACCTGGATTGACCATATCTAGACCCACAGCTGATTGAGACATAAGGGTGGACACTCTTGGGGCTGAGAGGTTCGGTGAGGTTGGGTGAGCCGACGCAGACCCTTTCAAGTAATCCTGCATGGTACCCATCCCATGGGTCCCAAATCTCCAGGTTCAAGGGCATCTTCCTACGTCGAAAACAGGCATGAGAAACCCAGAAGATGGTACACCATGTGATCGGGAAAGGTTTCTAAAACGCACCTCATTTCTCATCTCCTTAGCTCGGGTTCGCCATTCCAGCCGATTTACTAGCCATCTCCCTCCTTGGAGAATCAGCACCTTTAACCTCCTGTTCCGTACAGGTTGCAATTTGTCCTGAGGATGAACGGGAAGAGGGGGAACCAATGAGAGACTAGCTCTAGGGGTTGGGACAGGCACAGGTCACTCTATTTTCCCATCAGGAAGAAGAATTAAGCACAAGCTCAGCCTGCCCCCCAGAACCAGAAGAGGGCCTGAAGCAATCCTGCACTTTTGCGGCCAGCTCCCAAAAAAGCGAGTTGAAAAATGGAGCTCAGGGGCACTGCAATTCACAAACCTGCAGAGTTTTAAATGATACCTCTCGTCCACAAATATATTAAGGGAAGGCAACGAAGAGGCTTTGAAAGCAAGGCAGAATTGCAGGAAACAGATTTCAGGAGGTAGATTCGAATCGCCTTGAAAGCACATGAAAAGCGGCAAAACGTGGACAATGATGCCCTTGGCCAAAAAGGGCGTATGCGTTTTTTCCTGAATATATTCAGGAAAAAACGCATACGCCCTTTTTGGCCAACCAAGCAACCTGGAAAGGCCAATCAGCGCTCCCAAGAAGTCTCGCTTCCCAGCGGGCAAAAGGGCCATGCGGAAAAAAGTGTCCAAACCAGAAATGCAGGACCGGCCATGGAGAAATGGGAGCCTTGCTACGCTGATGGGTGGGATGTAAATTGCCAACAGCCACTCTGGAGAAGTGTACGGTGTGTCCAGAAATATCTAAAAAACACAGCTTGGAGAGCATAGGGCACTTCCACTCATGGGCGTATAAATTGGGAAAACTAAAAATCAGCAAGACACAGGCACCCCAAAGTTTAGGGCTGCTCTGTTGACAAGAACCCCCACTTCATTACACCTTAAATATCCTAGGAAAGAGAAATGGATAAAGAAGTTGTGGTCCTCATGTACAATGGAATATCACTCAGCCATGAAATGAACGTCATAAGGCTAGTAGCAGCACGATGAGTGGATTTAGGTACGACGATTCTAAGTGAAATAAGTCACACAGAAAAAGACACTTATCATAAGATATCACTTCTAGAGGGAATGTAAAAACCGCTACACTTGAACTGAATTACAAAACAGAACAGAGTCACACGTTTAGAAAACACACTATGGCTGCTGAACGGGAAAGGTGAGGTGGGGTGATGCATAAAACAAGGGTTTCAAATTAGCTCCGATACCGTTCCATCAACCCAATATGTAAGAGACAAGACCTATTCCTTTTTCAGTGAACTGGACTCAACACCCCCTATTCACCGCACAAGAATATATCTGACGAGTAAGAATCTTCAAACCTATGTATTGATATCTCTCTGTAAGTGAGTCAAGGGGGTGTAAAGCGGCATAAACACAGCCGTGAAAAGCAGCTAAACCCCATTATAAAAATAAATTACTTTTCAAAACCCACGAAACAAAGGCAGTGAAAGAGAGAGAAATTCTTACAAAATTCGTTCAGGGGCTGTGATGCAACCTGGATTGACCATATCTAGACCCACAGCTGATTGAGACATAAGGGTGGACACTCTTGGGGCTGAGAGGTTCGGTGAGGTTGGGTGAGCCGACGCAGACCCTTTCAAGTAATACTGCATGGTACCCATCCCATGGGTCCCAAATCTCCAGGTTCAAGGGCATCTTCCTACGTCGAAAACAGGCATGAGAAACCCAGAAGATGGTACACCGTGTGATCGGGAAAGGTTTCTAAAACGCACCTCATTTCTCATCTCCTTGGCTCGGGTTCGCCATTCCAGCCGATTTACTAGCCATCTCCCTCCTTGGAGAATCAGCACCTTTAACCTCCTGTTCCGTACAGGTTGCAATTTGTCCTGAGGATGAACGGGAAGAGGGGGAACCAATGAGAGACTAGCTCTAGGGGTTGGGACAGGCACAGGTCACTCTATTTTCCCATCAGGAAGAAGAATTAAGCACAAGCTCAGCCTGACCCCCAGAACGAGAAGAGGGCCTGAAGCAATCCTGCGCTTTTGCGGCCAGCTCCCAAAAAAGCGAGTTGAAAAATGGAGCTCAGGGGCACTGCAATTCACAAACCTGCAGAGTTTTAAATGATACCTCTCGTCCACAAATATATTAAGGGAAGGCAACGAAGAGGCTTTGAAAGCAAGGCAGAATTGCAGGAAACAGATTTCAGGAGGTAGATTCGAATCGCCTTGAAAGCACATGAAAAGCGGCAAAACGTGGACAATGATGCCCTTGGCCAAAAAGGGCGTATGCGTTTTTTCCTGAATATATTCAGGAAAAAACGCATACGCCCTTTTTGGCCAACCAAGCAACCTGGAAAGGCCAATCAGCGCTCCAAAGAAGTCTCGCTTCCCAGCGGGCAAAAGGGCCATGCGGAAAAAAGTGTCCAAACCAGAAATGCAGGACCGGCCATGGAGAAACGGGAGCCTTGCTACGCTGATGGGTGGGATGTAAATTGCCAACAGCCACTCTGGAGAAGTGTACGGTGTGTTCTGAAACATCTAAAAAACACAGCTTGGAGAGCATAGGGCACTTCCACTCATGGGCGTATAAATTGGGAAAACTAAAAATCAGCAAGACACAGGCACCCCAAAGTTTAGGGCTGCTCTGTTGACAAGAACCCCCACTTCATTACACCTTAAATATCCTAGGAAAGAGAAAAATGGATAAAGAAGTTGTGGTCCTCCTGTACAATGGAATATCACTCAGCCATGAAATCCACGTCATAAGGCTAGTAGCAGCACGATGAGTGGATTTAGGTACGACGATTCTAAGTGAAATAAGTCACACAGAAAAAGACACTTATCCTAAGATATCACTTAGAGAGGGAATGTAAAAACCGCTACACTTGAACTGAATTACAAAACAGAACAGAGTCACACGTTCAGAAAACACACTATGGCTGCTGAACGGGAAAGGTGAGGTGGGGTGATGCATAAAACAAGGGTTTCAAATTAGCTCCGATACCGTTCCATAAACCCAATATGTAAGAGACAAGACCTATTCCTTTTTCAGTGAACTGGACTCAACACCTCCTATTCACCGCACAAGAATATATCTGACTAGTAAGAATCTTCAAACCTATGTATTGATATCTCTCTGTAAGTGAGTCAAGGGGGTGTAAAGCGGCATAAACACAGCCGTGAAAAGCAGCTAAACCCCATTATAAAAATAAATTACTTTTCAAAACCCGTGAAACAAAGGCAGTGAAAGAGAGAGAAATTCTTACAAAATTCGTTCAGGGGCTGTGATGCAACCTGGATTGACCATATCTAGACCCACAGCTGATTGAGACATAAGGGTGGACACTCTTGGGGCTGAGAGGTTCGGTGAGGTTGGGTGAGCCAACGCAGACCCTTTCAAGTAATCCTGCATGGTACCCATCCCATGGGTCCCAAATCTCCAGGTTCAAGGGCATCTTCCTACGTCGAAAACAGGCATGAGAAACCCAGAAGATGGTACACCGTGTGATCGGGAAAGGTTTCTAAAACGCACCTCATTTCTCATCTCCTTTGCTCGGGTTCGCCATTCCAGCCGATTTACTAGCCATCTCCCTCCTTGGAGAATCAGCACCTTTAACCTCCTGTTCCGTACAGGTTGCAATTTGTCCTGAGGATGAACGGGAAGAGGGGGAACCAATGAGAGACTAGCTCTAGGGGTTGGGACAGGCACAGGTCACTCTATTTTCCCATCAGGAAGAAGAATTAAGCACAAGCTCAGCCTGCCCCCCAGAACCAGAAGAGGGCCTGAAGCAATCCTGCGCTTTTGCGGCCAGCTCCCAAAAAAGCGAGTTGAAAAATGGAGCTCAGGGGCACTGCAATTCACAAACCTGCAGAGTTTTAAATGATACCTCTCGTCCACAAATATATTAAGGGAAGGCAACGAAGAGGCTTTGAAAGCAAGGCAGAATTGCAGGAAACAGATTTCAGGAGGTAGATTCGAATCGCCTTGAAAGCACATGAAAAGCGGCAAAACGTGGACAATGATGCCCTTGGCCAAAAAGGGCGTATGCGTTTTTTCCTGAATATATTCAGGAAAAAACGCATACGCCCTTTTTGGCCAACCAAGCAACCTGGAAAGGCCAATCAGCGCTCCAAAGAAGTCTCGCTTCCCAGCGGGCAAAAGGGCCATGCGGAAAAAAGTGTCCAAACCAGAAATGCAGGACCGGCCATGGAGAAACGGGAGCCTTGCTACGCTGATGGGTGGGATGTAAATTGCCAACAGCCACTCTGGAGAAGTGTACGGTGTGTTCTGAAACATCTAAAAAACACAGCTTGGAGAGCATAGGGCACTTCCACTCATGGGCGTATAAATTGGGAAAACTAAAAATCAGCAAGACACAGGCACCCCAAAGTTTAGGGCTGCTCTGTTGACAAGAACCCCCACTTCATTACACCTTAAATATCCTAGGAAAGAGAAAAATGGATAAAGAAGTTGTGGTCCTCCTGTACAATGGAATATCACTCAGCCATGAAATCCACGTCATAAGGCTAGTAGCAGCACGATGAGTGGATTTAGGTACGACGATTCTAAGTGAAATAAGTCACACAGAAAAAGACACTTATCCTAAGATATCACTTAGAGAGGGAATGTAAAAACCGCTACACTTGAACTGAATTACAAAACAGAACAGAGTCACACGTTCAGAAAACACACTATGGCTGCTGAACGGGAAAGGTGAGGTGGGGTGATGCATAAAACAAGGGTTTCAAATTAGCTCCGATACCGTTCCATAAACCCAATATGTAAGAGACAAGACCTATTCCTTTTTCAGTGAACTGGACTCAACACCCCCTATTCACCGCACAAGAATATATCTGACTAGTAAGAATCTTCAAACCTATGTATTGATATCTCTCTGTAAGTGAGTCAAGGGGGTGTAAAGCGGCATAAACACAGCCGTGAAAAGCAGCTAAACCCCATTATAAAAATAAATTACTTTTCAAAACCCGTGAAACAAAGGCAGTGAAAGAGAGAGAAATTCTTACAAAATTCGTTCAGGGGCTGTGATGCAACCTGGATTGACCATATCTAGACCCACAGCTGATTGAGACATAAGGGTGGACACTCTTGGGGCTGAGAGGTTCGGTGAGGTTGGGTGAGCCGACGCAGACCCTTTCAAGTAATACTGCATGGTACCCATCCCATGGGTCCCAAATCTCCAGGTTCAAGGGCATCTTCCTACGTCGAAAACAGGCATGAGAAACCCAGAAGATGGTACACCGTGTGATCGGGAAAGGTTTCTAAAACGCACCTCATTTCTCATCTCCTTTGCTCGGGTTCGCCATTCCAGCCGATTTACTAGCCATCTCCCTCCTTGGAGAATCAGCACCTTTAACCTCCTGTTCCGTACAGGTTGCAATTTGTCCTGAGGATGAACGGGAAGAGGGGGAACCAATGAGAGACTAGCTCTAGGTGTTGGGACAGGCACAGGTCACTCTATTTTCCCATCAGGAGAAGAATTAAGCACAAGCTCAGCCTGACCCCCAGAACCAGAATAGGGCCTGAAGCAATCCTGCGCTTTTGCGGCCAGCTCCCAAAAAAGCGAGTTGAAAAATGGAGCTCAGGGGCACTGCAATTCACAAACCTGCAGAGTTTTAAATGATACCTCTCGTCCACAAATATATTAAGGGAAGGCAACGAAGAGGCTTTGAAAGCAAGGCAGAATTGCAGGAAACAGATTTCAGGAGGTAGATTCGAATCGCCTTGAAAGCACATGAAAAGCGGCAAAACGTGGACAATGATGCCCTTGGCCAAAAAGGGCGTATGCGTTTTTTCCTGAATATATTCAGGAAAAAACGCATACGCCCTTTTTGGCCAACCAAGCAACCTGGAAAGGCCAATCAGCGCTCCAAAGAAGTCTCGCTTCCCAGCGGGCAAAAGGGCCATGCGGAAAAAAGTGTCCAAACCAGAAATGCAGGACCGGCCATGGAGAAACGGGAGCCTTGCTACGCTGATGGGTGGGATGTAAATTGCCAACAGCCACTCTGGAGAAGTGTACGGTGTGTTCTGAAACATCTAAAAAACACAGCTTGGAGAGCATAGGGCACTTCCACTCATGGGCGTATAAATTGGGAAAACTAAAAATCAGCAAGACACAGGCACCCCAAAGTTTAGGGCTGCTCTGTTGACAAGAACCCCCACTTCATTACACCTTAAATATCCTAGGAAAGAGAAAAATGGATAAAGAAGTTGTGGTCCTCCTGTACAATGGAATATCACTCAGCCATGAAATCCACGTCATAAGGCTAGTAGCAGCACGATGAGTGGATTTAGGTACGACGATTCTAAGTGAAATAAGTCACACAGAAAAAGACACTTATCCTAAGATATCACTTAGAGAGGGAATGTAAAAACCGCTACACTTGAACTGAATTACAAAACAGAACAGAGTCACACGTTCAGAAAACACACTATGGCTGCTGAACGGGAAAGGTGAGGTGGGGTGATGCATAAAACAAGGGTTTCAAATTAGCTCCGATACCGTTCCATAAACCCAATATGTAAGAGACAAGACCTATTCCTTTTTCAGTGAACTGGACTCAACACCCCCTATTCACCGCACAAGAATATATCTGACTAGTAAGAATCTTGAAACCTATGTATTGATATCTCTCTGTAAGTGAGTCAAGGGGGTGTAAAGCGGCATAAACACAGCCGTGAAAAGCAGCTAAACCCCATTATAAAAATAAATTACTTTTCAAAACCCGTGAAACAAAGGCAGTGAAAGAGAGAGAAATTCTTACAAAATTCGTTCAGGGGCTGTGATGCAACCTGGATTGACCATATCTAGACCCACACCTGATTGAGACATAAGGGTGGACACTCTTGGGGCTGAGAGGTTCGGTGAGGTTGGGTGAGCCGACGCAGACCCTTTCAAGTAATCCTGCATGGTACCCATCCCATGGGTCCCAAATCTCCAGGTTCAAGGGCATCTTCCTACGTCGAAAACAGGCATGAGAAACCCAGAAGATGGTACACCATGTGATCGGGAAAGGTTTCTAAAACGCACCTCATTTCTCATCTCCTTAGCTCGGGTTCGCCATTCCAGCCGATTTACTAGCCATCTCCCTCCTTGGAGAATCAGCACCTTTAACCTCCTGTTCCGTACAGGTTGCAATTTGTCCTGAGGATGAACGGGAAGAGGGGGAACCAATGAGAGACTAGCTCTAGGGGTTGGGACAGGCACAGGTCACTCTATTTTCCCATCAGGAAGAAGAATTAAGCACAAGCTCAGCCTGCCCCCCAGAACCAGAAGAGGGCCTGAAGCAATCCTGCACTTTTGCGGCCAGCTCCCAAAAAAGCGAGTTGAAAAATGGAGCTCAGGGGCACTGCAATTCACAAACCTGCAGAGTTTTAAATGATACCTCTCGTCCACAAATATATTAAGGGAAGGCAACGAAGAGGCTTTGAAAGCAAGGCAGAATTGCAGGAAACAGATTTCAGGAGGTAGATTCGAATCGCCTTGAAAGCACATGAAAAGCGGCAAAACGTGGACAATGATGCCCTTGGCCAAAAAGGGCGTATGCGTTTTTTCCTGAATATATTCAGGAAAAAACGCATACGCCCTTTTTGGCCAACCAAGCAACCTGGAAAGGCCAATCAGCGCTCCCAAGAAGTCTCGCTTCCCAGCGGGCAAAAGGGCCATGCGGAAAAAAGTGTCCAAACCAGAAATGCAGGACCGGCCATGGAGAAATGGGAGCCTTGCTACGCTGATGGGTGGGATGTAAATTGCCAACAGCCACTCTGGAGAAGTGTACGGTGTGTCCAGAAATATCTAAAAAACACAGCTTGGAGAGCATAGGGCACTTCCACTCATGGGCGTATAAATTGGGAAAACTAAAAATCAGCAAGACACAGGCACCCCAAAGTTTAGGGCTGCTCTGTTGACAAGAACCCCCACTTCATTACACCTTAAATATCCTAGGAAAGAGAAATGGATAAAGAAGTTGTGGTCCTCATGTACAATGGAATATCACTCAGCCATGAAATGAACGTCATAAGGCTAGTAGCAGCACGATGAGTGGATTTAGGTACGACGATTCTAAGTGAAATAAGTCACACAGAAAAAGACACTTATCATAAGATATCACTTCTAGAGGGAATGTAAAAACCGCTACACTTGAACTGAATTACAAAACAGAACAGAGTCACACGTTTAGAAAACACACTATGGCTGCTGAACGGGAAAGGTGAGGTGGGGTGATGCATAAAACAAGGGTTTCAAATTAGCTCCGATACCGTTCCATCAACCCAATATGTAAGAGTCAAGACCTATTCCTTTTTCAGTGAACTGGACTCAACACCCCCTATTCACCGCACAAGAATATATCTGACGAGTAAGAATCTTCAAACCTATGTATTGATATCTCTCTGTAAGTGAGTCAAGGGGGTGTAAAGCGGCATAAACACAGCCGTGAAAAGCAGCTAAACCCCATTATAAAAATAAATTACTTTTCAAAACCCACGAAACAAAGGCAGTGAAAGAGAGAGAAATTCTTACAAAATTCGTTCAGGGGCTGTGATGCAACCTGGATTGACCATATCTAGACCCACAGCTGATTGAGACATAAGGGTGGACACTCTTGGGGCTGAGAGGTTCGGTGAGGTTGGGTGAGCCGACGCAGACCCTTTCAAGTAATACTGCATGGTACCCATCCCATGGGTCCCAAATCTCCAGGTTCAAGGGCATCTTCCTACGTCGAAAACAGGCATGAGAAACCCAGAAGATGGTACACCGTGTGATCGGGAAAGGTTTCTAAAACGCACCTCATTTCTCATCTCCTTTGCTCGGGTTCGCCATTCCAGCCGATTTACTAGCCATCTCCCTCCTTGGAGAATCAGCACCTTTAACCTCCTGTTCCGTACAGGTTGCAATTTGTCCTGAGGATGAACGGGAAGAGGGGGAACCAATGAGAGACTAGCTCTAGGGGTTGGGACAGGCACAGGTCACTCTATTTTCCCATCAGGAAGAAGAATTAAGCACAAGCTCAGCCTGACCCCCAGAACGAGAAGAGGGCCTGAAGCAATCCTGCGCTTTTGCGGCCAGCTCCCAAAAAAGCGAGTTGAAAAATGGAGCTCAGGGGCACTGCAATTCACAAACCTGCAGAGTTTTAAATGATACCTCTCGTCCACAAATATATTAAGGGAAGGCAACGAAGAGGCTTTGAAAGCAAGGCAGAATTGCAGGAAACAGATTTCAGGAGGTAGATTCGAATCGCCTTGAAAGCACATGAAAAGCTGCAAAACGTGGACAATGATGCCCTTGGCCAAAAAGGGCGTATGCGTTTTTTCCTGAATATATTCAGGAAAAAACGCATACGCCCTTTTTGGCCAACCAAGCAACTTGGAAAGGCCAATCAGCGCTCCAAAGAAGTCTCGCTTCCCAGCGGGCAAAAGGGCCATGCGGAAAAAAGTGTCCAAACCAGAAATGCAGGACCGGCCATGGAGAAACGGGAGCCTTGCTACGCTGATGGGTGGGATGTAAATTGCCAACAGCCACTCTGGAGAAGTGTACGGTGTGTTCTGAAACATCTAAAAAACACAGCTTGGAGAGCATAGGGCACTTCCACTCATGGGCGTATAAATTGGGAAAACTAAAAATCAGCAAGACACAGGCACCCCAAAGTTTAGGGCTGCTCTGTTGACAAGAACCCCCACTTCATTACACCTTAAATATCCTAGGAAAGAGAAAAATGGATAAAGAAGTTGTGGTCCTCCTGTACAATGGAATATCACTCAGCCATGAAATCCACGTCATAAGGCTAGTAGCAGCACGATGAGTGGATTTAGGTACGACGATTCTAAGTGAAATAAGTCACACAGAAAAAGACACTTATCCTAAGATATCACTTAGAGAGGGAATGTAAAAACCGCTACACTTGAACTGAATTACAAAACAGAACAGAGTCACACGTTCAGAAAACACACTATGGCTGCTGAACGGGAAAGGTGAGGTGGGGTGATGCATAAAACAAGGGTTTCAAATTAGCTCCGATACCGTTCCATAAACCCAATATGTAAGAGACAAGACCTATTCCTTTTTCAGTGAACTGGACTCAACACCTCCTATTCACCGCACAAGAATATATCTGACTAGTAAGAATCTTCAAACCTATGTATTGATATCTCTCTGTAAGTGAGTCAAGGGGGTGTAAAGCGGCATAAACACAGCCGTGAAAAGCAGCTAAACCCCATTATAAAAATAAATTACTTTTCAAAACCCGTGAAACAAAGGCAGTGAAAGAGAGAGAAATTCTTACAAAATTCGTTCAGGGGCTGTGATGCAACCTGGATTGACCATATCTAGACCCACAGCTGATTGAGACATAAGGGTGGACACTCTTGGGGCTGAGAGGTTCGGTGAGGTTGGGTGAGCCAACGCAGACCCTTTCAAGTAATCCTGCATGGTACCCATCCCATGGGTCCCAAATCTCCAGGTTCAAGGGCATCTTCCTACGTCGAAAACAGGCATGAGAAACCCAGAAGATGGTACACCGTGTGATCGGGAAAGGTTTCTAAAACGCACCTCATTTCTCATCTCCTTTGCTCGGGTTCGCCATTCCAGCCGATTTACTAGCCATCTCCCTCCTTGGAGAATCAGCACCTTTAACCTCCTGTTCCGTACAGGTTGCAATTTGTCCTGAGGATGAACGGGAAGAGGGGGAACCAATGAGAGACTAGCTCTAGGGGTTGGGACAGGCACAGGTCACTCTATTTTCCCATCAGGAAGAAGAATTAAGCACAAGCTCAGCCTGCCCCCCAGAACCAGAAGAGGGCCTGAAGCAATCCTGCGCTTTTGCGGCCAGCTCCCAAAAAAGCGAGTTGAAAAATGGAGCTCAGGGGCACTGCAATTCACAAACCTGCAGAGTTTTAAATGATACCTCTCGTCCACAAATATATTAAGGGAAGGCAACGAAGAGGCTTTGAAAGCAAGGCAGAATTGCAGGAAACAGATTTCAGGAGGTAGATTCGAATCGCCTTGAAAGCACATGAAAAGCGGCAAAACGTGGACAATGATGCCCTTGGCCAAAAAGGGCGTATGCGTTTTTTCCTGAATATATTCAGGAAAAAACGCATACGCCCTTTTTGGCCAACCAAGCAACCTGGAAAGGCCAATCAGCGCTCCAAAGAAGTCTCGCTTCCCAGCGGGCAAAAGGGCCATGCGGAAAAAAGTGTCCAAACCAGAAATGCAGGACCGGCCATGGAGAAACGGGAGCCTTGCTACGCTGATGGGTGGGATGTAAATTGCCAACAGCCACTCTGGAGAAGTGTACGGTGTGTTCTGAAACATCTAAAAAACACAGCTTGGAGAGCATAGGGCACTTCCACTCATGGGCGTATAAATTGGGAAAACTAAAAATCAGCAAGACACAGGCACCCCAAAGTTTAGGGCTGCTCTGTTGACAAGAACCCCCACTTCATTACACCTTAAATATCCTAGGAAAGAGAAAAATGGATAAAGAAGTTGTGGTCCTCCTGTACAATGGAATATCACTCAGCCATGAAATCCACGTCATAAGGCTAGTAGCAGCACGATGAGTGGATTTAGGTACGACGATTCTAAGTGAAATAAGTCACACAGAAAAAGACACTTATCCTAAGATACACTTAGAGAGGGAATGTAAAAACCGCTACACTTGAACTGAATTACAAAACAGAACAGAGTCACACGTTCAGAAAACACACTATGGCTGCTGAACGGGAAAGGTGAGGTGGGGTGATGCATAAAACAAGGGTTTCAAATTAGCTCCGATACCGTTCCATAAACCCAATATGTAAGAGACAAGACCTATTCCTTTTTCAGTGAACTGGACTCAACACCCCCTATTCACCGCACAAGAATATATCTGACTAGTAAGAATCTTCAAACCTATGTATTGATATCTCTCTGTAAGTGAGTCAAGGGGGTGTAAAGCGGCATAAACACAGCCGTGAAAAGCAGCTAAACCCCATTATAAAAATAAATTACTTTTCAAAACCCGTGAAACAAAGGCAGTGAAAGAGAGAGAAATTCTTACAAAATTCGTTCAGGGGCTGTGATGCAACCTGGATTGACCATATCTAGACCCACAGCTGATTGAGACATAAGGGTGGACACTCTTGGGGCTGAGAGGTTCGGTGAGGTTGGGTGAGCCAACGCAGACCCTTTCAAGTAATCCTGCATGGTACCCATCCCATGGGTCCCAAATCTCCAGGTTCAAGGGCATCTTCCTACGTCGAAAACAGGCATGAGAAACCCAGAAGATGGTACACCGTGTGATCGGGAAAGGTTTCTAAAACGCACCTCATTTCTCATCTCCTTAGCTCGGGTTCGCCATTCCAGCCGATTTACTAGCCATCTCCCTCCTTGGAGAATCAGCACCTTTAACCTCCTGTTCCGTACAGGTTGCAATTTGTCCTGAGGATGAACGGGAAGAGGGGGAACCAATGAGAGACTAGCTCTAGGGGTTGGGACAGGCACAGGTCACTCTATTTTCCCATCAGGAAGAAGAATTAAGCACAAGCTCAGCCTGCCCCCCAGAACCAGAAGAGGGCCTGAAGCAATCCTGCGCTTTTGCGGCCAGCTCCCAAAAAAGCGAGTTGAAAAATGGAGCTCAGGGGCACTGCAATTCACAAACCTGCAGAGTTTTAAATGATACCTCTCGTCCACAAATATATTAAGGGAAGGCAACGAAGAGGCTTTGAAAGCAAGGCAGAATTGCAGGAAACAGATTTCAGGAGGTAGATTCGAATCGCCTTGAAAGCACATGAAAAGCGGCAAAACGTGGACAATGATGCCCTTGGCCAAAAAGGGCGTATGCGTTTTTTCCTGAATATATTCAGGAAAAAACGCATACGCCCTTTTTGGCCAACCAAGCAACCTGGAAAGGCCAATCAGCGCTCCAAAGAAGTCTCGCTTCCCAGCGGGCAAAAGGGCCATGCGGAAAAAAGTGTCCAAACCAGAAATGCAGGACCGGCCATGGAGAAATGGGAGCCTTGCTACGCTGATGGGTGGGATGTAAATTGCCAACAGCCACTCTGGAGAAGTGTACGGTGTGTCCAGAAATATCTAAAAAACACAGCTTGGAGAGCATAGGGCACTTCCACTCATGGGCGTATAAATTGGGAAAACTAAAAATCAGCAAGACACAGGCACCCCAAAGTTTAGGGCTGCTCTGTTGACAAGAACCCCCACTTCATTACACCTTAAATATCCTAGGAAAGAGAAAAATGGATAAAGAAGTTGTGGTCCTCATGTACAATGGAATATCACTCAGCCATGAAATGAACGTCATAAGGCTAGTAGCAGCACGATGAGTGGATTTAGGTACGACGATTCTAAGTGAAATAAGTCACACAGAAAAAGACACTTATCATAAGATATCACTTCTAGAGGGAATGTAAAAACCGCTACACTTGAACTGAATTACAAAACAGAACAGAGTCACACGTTTAGAAAACACACTATGGCTGCTGAACGGGAAAGGTGAGGTGGGGTGATGCATAAAACAAGGGTTTCAAATTAGCTCCGATACCGTTCCATAAACCCAATATGTAAGAGAAAAGACCTATTCCTTTTTCAGTGAACTGGACTCAACACCCCCTATTCACCGCACAAGAATATATCTGACGAGTAAGAATCTTCAAACCTATGTATTGATATCTCTCTGTAAGTGAGTCAAGGGGGTGTAAAGCGGCATAAACACAGCCGTGAAAAGCAGCTAAACCCCATTATAAAAATAAATTACTTTTCAAAACCCACGAAACAAAGGCAGTGAAAGAGAGAGAAATTCTTACAAAATTCGTTCAGGGGCTGTGATGCAACCTGGATTGACCATATCTAGACCCACAGCTGATTGAGACATAAGGGTGGACACTCTTGGGGCTGAGAGGTTCGGTGAGGTTGGGTGAGCCGACGCAGACTCTTTCAAGTAATACTGCATGGTACCCATCCCATGGGTCCCAAATCTCCAGGTTCAAGGGCATCTTCCTACGTCGAAAACAGGCATGAGAAACCCAGAAGATGGTACACCGTGTGATCGGGAAAGGTTTCTAAAACGCACCTCATTTCTCATCTCCTTTGCTCGGGTTCGCCATTCCAGCCGATTTACTAGCCATCTCCCTCCTTGGAGAATCAGCACCTTTAACCTCCTGTTCCGTACAGGTTGCAATTTGTCCTGAGGATGAACGGGAAGAGGGGGAACCAATGAGAGACTAGCTCTAGGGGTTGGGACAGGCACAGGTCACTCTATTTTCCCATCAGGAAGAAGAATTAAGCACAAGCTCAGCCTGCCCCCCAGAACGAGAAGAGGGCCTGAAGCAATCCTGCGCTTTTGCGGCCAGCTCCCAAAAAAGCGAGTTGAAAAATGGAGCTCAGGGGCACTGCAATTCACAAACCTGCAGAGTTTTAAATGATACCTCTCGTCCACAAATATATTAAGGGAAGGCAACGAAGAGGCTTTGAAAGCAAGGCAGAATTGCAGGAAACAGATTTCAGGAGGTAGATTCGAATCGCCTTGAAAGCACATGAAAAGCGGCAAAACGTGGACAATGATGCCCTTGGCCAAAAAGGGCGTATGCGTTTTTTCCTGAATATATTCAGGAAAAAACGCATACGCCCTTTTTGGCCAACCAAGCAACCTGGAAAGGCCAATCAGCGCTCCAAAGAAGTCTCGCTTCCCAGCGGGCAAAAGGGCCATGCGGAAAAAAGTGTCCAAACCAGAAATGCAGGACCGGCCATGGAGAAATGGGAGCCTTGCTACGCTGATGGGTGGGATGTAAATTGCCAACAGCCACTCTGGAGAAGTGTACGGTGTGTCCAGAAATATCTAAAAAACACAGCTTGGAGAGCATAGGGCACTTCCACTCATGGGCGTATAAATTGGGAAAACTAAAAATCAGCAAGACACAGGCACCCCAAAGTTTAGGGCTGCTCTGTTGACAAGAACCCCCACTTCATTACACCTTAAATATCCTAGGAAAGAGAAAAATGGATAAAGAAGTTGTGGTCCTCATGTACAATGGAATATCACTCAGCCATGAAATGAACGTCATAAGGCTAGTAGCAGCACGATGAGTGGATTTAGGTACGACGATTCTAAGTGAAATAAGTCACACAGAAAAAGACACTTATCATAAGATATCACTTCTAGAGGGAATGTAAAAACCGCTACACTTGAACTGAATTACAAAACAGAACAGAGTCACACGTTTAGAAAACACACTATGGCTGCTGAACGGGAAAGGTGAGGTGGGGTGATGCATAAAACAAGGGTTTCAAATTAGCTCCGATACCGTTCCATAAACCCAATATGTAAGAGACAAGACCTATTCCTTTTTCAGTGAACTGGACTCAACACCCCCTATTCACCGCACAAGAATATATCTGACGAGTAAGAATCTTCAAACCTATGTATTGATATCTCTCTGTAAGTGAGTCAAGGGGGTGTAAAGCGGCATAAACACAGCCGTGAAAAGCAGCTAAACCCCATTATAAAAATAAATTACTTTTCAAAACCCACGAAACAAAGGCAGTGAAAGAGAGAGAAATTCTTACAAAATTCGTTCAGGGGCTGTGATGCAACCTGGATTGACCATATCTAGACCCACAGCTGATTGAGACATAAGGGTGGACACTCTTGGGGCTGAGAGGTTCGGTGAGGTTGGGTGAGCCGACGCAGACTCTTTCAAGTAATACTGCATGGTACCCATCCCATGGGTCCCAAATCTCCAGGTTCAAGGGCATCTTCCTACGTCGAAAACAGGCATGAGAAACCCAGAAGATGGTACACCGTGTGATCGGGAAAGGTTTCTAAAACGCACCTCATTTCTCATCTCCTTTGCTCGGGTTCGCCATTCCAGCCGATTTACTAGCCATCTCCCTCCTTGGAGAATCAGCACCTTTAACCTCCTGTTCCGTACAGGTTGCAATTTGTCCTGAGGATGAACGGGAAGAGGGGGAACCAATGAGAGACTAGCTCTAGGGGTTGGGACAGGCACAGGTCACTCTATTTTCCCATCAGGAAGAAGAATTAAGCACAAGCTCAGCCTGCCCCCCAGAACCAGAAGAGGGCCTGAAGCAATCCTGCGCTTTTGCGGCCAGCTCCCAAAAAAGCGAGTTGAAAAATGGAGCTCAGGGGCACTGCAATTCACAAACCTGCAGAGTTTTAAATGATACCTCTCGTCCACAAATATATTAAGGGAAGGCAACGAAGAGGCTTTGAAAGCAAGGCAGAATTGCAGGAAACAGATTTCAGGAGGTAGATTCGAATCGCCTTGAAAGCACATGAAAAGCGGCAAAACGTGGACAATGATGCCCTTGGCCAAAAAGGGCGTATGCGTTTTTTCCTGAATATATTCAGGAAAAAACGCATACGCCCTTTTTGGCCAACCAAGCAACCTGGAAAGGCCAATCAGCGCTCCAAAGAAGTCTCGCTTCCCAGCGGGCAAAAGGGCCATGCGGAAAAAAGTGTCCAAACCAGAAATGCAGGACCGGCCATGGAGAAACGGGAGCCTTGCTACGCTGATGGGTGGGATGTAAATTGCCAACAGCCACTCTGGAGAAGTGTACGGTGTGTTCTGAAACATCTAAAAAACACAGCTTGGAGAGCATAGGGCACTTCCACTCATGGGCGTATAAATTGGGAAAACTAAAAATCAGCAAGACACAGGCACCCCAAAGTTTAGGGCTGCTCTGTTGACAAGAACCCCCACTTCATTACACCTTAAATATCCTAGGAAAGAGAAAAATGGATAAAGAAGTTGTGGTCCTCATGTACAATGGAATATCACTCAGCCATGAAATCCACGTCATAAGGCTAGTAGCAGCACGATGAGTGGATTTAGGTACGACGATTCTAAGTGAAATAAGTCACACAGAAAAAGACACTTATCATAAGATATCACTTAGAGAGGGAATGTAAAAACCGCTACACTTGAACTGAATTACAAAACAGAACAGAGTCACACGTTTAGAAAACACACTATGGCTGCTGAACGGGAAAGGTGAGGTGGGGTGATGCATAAAACAAGGGTTTCAAATTAGCTCAGATACCGTTCCATAAGCCCAATATGTAAGAGACAAGACCTATTCCTTTTTCAGTGAACTGGACTCAACACCCCCTATTCACCGCACAAGAATATATCTGACTAGTAAGAATCTTCAAACCTATGTATTGATATCTCTCTGTAAGTGAGTCAAGGGGGTGTAAAGCGGCATAAACACAGCCGTGAAAAGCAGCTAAACCCCATTATAAAAATAAATTACTTTTCAAAACCCGCGAAACAAAGGCAGTGAAAGAGAGAGAAATTCTTACAAAATTCGTTCAGGGGCTGTGATGCAACCTGGATTGACCATATCTAGACCCACAGCTGATTGAGACATAAGGGTGGACACTCTTGGGGCTGAGAGGTTCGGTGAGGTTGGGTGAGCCAACGCAGACCCTTTCAAGTAATACTGCATGGTACCCATCCCATGGGTCCCAAATCTCCAGGTTCAAGGGCATCTTCCTACGTCGAAAACAGGCATGAGAAACCCAGAAGATGGTACACCGTGTGATCGGGAAAGGTTTCTAAAACGCACCTCATTTCTCATCTCCTTTGCTCGGGTTCGCCATTCCAGCCGATTTACTAGCCATCTCCCTCCTTGGAGAATCAGCACCTTTAACCTCCTGTTCCGTACAGGTTGCAATTTGTCCTGAGGATGAACGGGAAGAGGGGGAACCAATGAGAGACTAGCTCTAGGGGTTGGGACAGGCACAGGTCACTCTATTTTCCCATCAGGAAGAAGAATTAAGCACAAGCTCAGCCTGCCCCCCAGAACCAGAAGAGGGCCTGAAGCAATCCTGCGCTTTTGCGGCCAGCTCCCAAAAAAGCGAGTTGAAAAATGGAGCTCAGGGGCACTGCAATTCACAAACCTGCAGAGTTTTAAATGATACCTCTCGTCCACAAATATATTAAGGGAAGGCAACGAAGAGGCTTTGAAAGCAAGGCAGAATTGCAGGAAACAGATTTCAGGAGGTAGATTCGAATCGCCTTGAAAGCACATGAAAAGCGGCAAAACGTGGACAATGATGCCCTTGGCCAAAAAGGGCGTATGCGTTTTTTCCTGAATATATTCAGGAAAAAACGCATACGCCCTTTTTGGCCAACCAAGCAACCTGGAAAGGCCAATCAGCGCTCCAAAGAAGTCTCGCTTCCCAGCGGGCAAAAGGGCCATGCGGAAAAAAGTGTCCAAACCAGAAATGCAGGACCGGCCATGGAGAAACGGGAGCCTTGCTACGCTGATGGGTGGGATGTAAATTGCCAACAGCCACTCTGGAGAAGTGTACGGTGTGTTCTGAAACATCTAAAAAACACAGCTTGGAGAGCATAGGGCACTTCCACTCATGGGCGTATAAATTGGGAAAACTAAAAATCAGCAAGACACAGGCACCCCAAAGTTTAGGGCTGCTCTGTTGACAAGAACCCCCACTTCATTACACCTTAAATATCCTAGGAAAGAGAAAAATGGATAAAGAAGTTGTGGTCCTCCTGTACAATGGAATATCACTCAGCCATGAAATCCACGTCATAAGGCTAGTAGCAGCACGATGAGTGGATTTAGGTACGACGATTCTAAGTGAAATAAGTCACACAGAAAAAGACACTTATCCTAAGATATCACTTAGAGAGGGAATGTAAAAACCGCTACACTTGAACTGAATTACAAAACAGAACAGAGTCACACGTTCAGAAAACACACTATGGCTGCTGAACGGGAAAGGTGAGGTGGGGTGATGCATAAAACAAGGGTTTCAAATTAGCTCCGATACCGTTCCATAAACCCAATATGTAAGAGACAAGACCTATTGCTTTTTCAGTGAACTGGACTCAACACCCCCTATTCACCGCACAAGAATATATCTGACTAGTAAGAATCTTCAAACCTATGTATTGATATCTCTCTGTAAGTGAGTCAAGGGGGTGTAAAGCGGCATAAACACAGCCGTGAAAAGCAGCTAAGACCCATTATAAAAATAAATTACTTTTCAAAACCCGCGAAACAAAGGCAGTGAAAGAGAGAGAAATTCTTACAAAATTCGTTCAGGGGCTGTGATGCAACCTGGATTGACCATATCTAGACCCACAGCTGATTGAGACATAAGGGTGGACACTCTTGGGGCTGAGAGGTTCGGTGAGGTTGGGTGAGCCAACGCAGACCCTTTCAAGTAATACTGCATGGTACCCATCCCATGGGTCCCAAATCTCCAGGTTCAAGGGCATCTTCCTACGTCGAAAACAGGCATGAGAAACCCAGAAGATGGTACACCGTGTGATCGGGAAAGGTTTCTAAAACGCACCTCATTTCTCATCTCCTTTGCTCGGGTTCGCCATTCCAGCCGATTTACTAGCCATCTCCCTCCTTGGAGAATCAGCACCTTTAACCTCCTGTTCCGTACAGGTTGCAATTTGTCCTGAGGATGAACGGGAAGAGGGGGAACCAATGAGAGACTAGCTCTAGGGGTTGGGACAGGCACAGGTCACTCTATTTTCCCATCAGGAAGAAGAATTAAGCACAAGCTCAGCCTGCCCCCCAGAACCAGAAGAGGGCCTGAAGCAATCCTGCGCTTTTGCGGCCAGCTCCCAAAAAAGCGAGTTGAAAAATGGAGCTCAGGGGCACTGCAATTCACAAACCTGCAGAGTTTTAAATGATACCTCTCGTCCACAAATATATTAAGGGAAGGCAACGAAGAGGCTTTGAAAGCAAGGCAGAATTGCAGGAAACAGATTTCAGGAGGTAGATTCGAATCGCCTTGAAAGCACATGAAAAGCGGCAAAACGTGGACAATGATGCCCTTGGCCAAAAAGGGCGTATGCGTTTTTTCCTGAATATATTCAGGAAAAAACGCATACGCCCTTTTTGGCCAACCAAGCAACCTGGAAAGGCCAATCAGCGCTCCCAAGAAGTCTCGCTTCCCAGCGGGCAAAAGGGCCATGCGGAAAAAAGTGTCCAAACCAGAAATGCAGGACCGGCCATGGAGAAATGGGAGCCTTGCTACGCTGATGGGTGGGATGTAAATTGCCAACAGCCACTCTGGAGAAGTGTACGGTGTGTCCAGAAATATCTAAAAAACACAGCTTGGAGAGCATAGGGCACTTCCACTCATGGGCGTATAAATTGGGAAAACTAAAAATCAGCAAGACACAGGCACCCCAAAGTTTAGGGCTGCTCTGTTGACAAGAACCCCCACTTCATTACACCTTAAATATCCTAGGAAAGAGAAAAATGGATAAAGAAGTTGTGGTCCTCATGTACAATGGAATATCACTCAGCCATGAAATCCACGTCATAAGGCTAGTAGCAGCACGATGAGTGGATTTAGGTACGACGATTCTAAGTGAAATAAGTCACACAGAAAAAGACACTTATCATAAGATATCACTTAGAGAGGGAATGTAAAAACCGCTACACTTGAACTGAATTACAAAACAGAACAGAGTCACACGTTCAGAAAACACACTATGGCTGCTGAACGGGAAAGGTGAGGTGGGGTGATGCATAAAACAAGGGTTTCAAATTAGCTCCGATACCGTTCCATAAACCCAATATGTAAGAGACAAGACCTATTCCTTTTTCAGTGAACTGGACTCAACACCCCCTATTCACCGCACAAGAATATATCTGACGAGTAAGAATCTTCAAACCTATGTATTGATATCTCTCTGTAAGTGAGTCAAGGGGGTGTAAAGCGGCATAAACACAGCCGTGAAAAGCAGCTAAACCCCATTATAAAAATAAATTACTTTTCAAAACCCACGAAACAAAGGCAGTGAAAGAGAGAGAAATTCTTACAAAATTCGTTCAGGGGCTGTGATGCAACCTGGATTGACCATATCTAGACCCACAGCTGATTGAGACATAAGGGTGGACACTCTTGGGGCTGAGAGGTTCGGTGAGGTTGGGTGAGCCGACGCAGACTCTTTCAAGTAATACTGCATGGTACCCATCCCATGGGTCCCAAATCTCCAGGTTCAAGGGCATCTTCCTACGTCGAAAACAGGCATGAGAAACCCAGAAGATGGTACACCGTGTGATCGGGAAAGGTTTCTAAAACGCACCTCATTTCTCATCTCCTTTGCTCGGGTTCGCCATTCCAGCCGATTTACTAGCCATCTCCCTCCTTGGAGAATCAGCACCTTTAACCTCCTGTTCCGTACAGGTTGCAATTTGTCCTGAGGATGAACGGGAAGAGGGGGAACCAATGAGAGACTAGCTCTAGGGGTTGGGACAGGCACAGGTCACTCTATTTTCCCATCAGGAAGAAGAATTAAGCACAAGCTCAGCCTGCCCCCCAGAACCAGAAGAGGGCCTGAAGCAATCCTGCGCTTTTGCGGCCAGCTCCCAAAAAAGCGAGTTGAAAAATGGAGCTCAGGGGCACTGCAATTCACAAACCTGCAGAGTTTTAAATGATACCTCTCGTCCACAAATATATTAAGGGAAGGCAACGAAGAGGCTTTGAAAGCAAGGCAGAATTGCAGGAAACAGATTTCAGGAGGTAGATTCGAATCGCCTTGAAAGCACATGAAAAGCGGCAAAACGTGGACAATGATGCCCTTGGCCAAAAAGGGCGTATGCGTTTTTTCCTGAATATATTCAGGAAAAAACGCATACGCCCTTTTTGGCCAACCAAGCAACCTGGAAAGGCCAATCAGCGCTCCCAAGAAGTCTCGCTTCCCAGCGGGCAAAAGGGCCATGCGGAAAAAAGTGTCCAAACCAGAAATGCAGGACCGGCCATGGAGAAACGGGAGCCTTGCTACGCTGATGGGTGGGATGTAAATTGCCAACAGCCACTCTGGAGAAGTGTACGGTGTGTTCTGAAACATCTAAAAAACACAGCTTGGAGAGCATAGGGCACTTCCACTCATGGGCGTATAAATTGGGAAAACTAAAAATCAGCAAGACACAGGCACCCCAAAGTTTAGGGCTGCTCTGTTGACAAGAACCCCCACTTCATTACACCTTAAATATCCTAGGAAAGAGAAAAATGGATAAAGAAGTTGTGGTCCTCCTGTACAATGGAATATCACTCAGCCATGAAATCCACGTCATAAGGCTAGTAGCAGCACGATGAGTGGATTTAGGTACGACGATTCTAAGTGAAATAAGTCACACAGAAAAAGACACTTATCCTAAGATATCACTTAGAGAGGGAATGTAAAAACCGCTACACTTGAACTGAATTACAAAACAGAACAGAGTCACACGTTCAGAAAACACACTATGGCTGCTGAACGGGAAAGGTGAGGTGGGGTGATGCATAAAACAAGTGTTTCAAATTAGCTCCGATACCGTTCCATAAACCCAATATGTAAGAGACAAGACCTATTCCTTTTTCAGTGAACTGGACTCAACACCCCCTATTCACCGCACAAGAATATATCTGACTAGTAAGAATCTTCAAACCTATGTATTGATATCTCTCTGTAAGTAGGTCAAGGGGGTGTAAAGCGGCATAAACACAGCTGTGAAAAGCAGCTAAGACCCATTATAAAAATAAATTACTTTTCAAAACCCACGAAACAAAGGCAGTGAAAGAGAGAGAAATTCTTACAAAATTCGTTCAGGGGCTGTGATGCAACCTGGATTGACCATATCTAGACCCACAGCTGATTGAGACATAAGGGTGGACACTCTTGGGGCTGAGAGGTTCGGTGAGGTTGGGTGAGCCAACGCAGACCCTTTCAAGTAATACTGCATGGTACCCATCCCATGGGTCCCAAATCTCCAGGTTCAAGGGCATCTTCCTACGTCGAAAACAGGCATGAGAAACCCAGAAGATGGTACACCGTGTGATCGGGAAAGGTTTCTAAAACGCACCTCATTTCTCATCTCCTTTGCTCGGGTTCGCCATTCCAGCCGATTTACTAGCCATCTCCCTCCTTGGAGAATCAGCACCTTTAACCTCCTGTTCCGTACAGGTTGCAATTGGTCCTGAGGATGAACGGGAAGAGGGGGAACCAATGAGAGACTAGCTCTAGGGGTTGGGACAGGCACAGGTCTCTCTATTTTCCCATCAGGAAGAAGAATTAAGCACAAGCTCAGCCTGCCCCCCAGAACCAGAAGAGGGCCTGAAGCAATCCTGCGCTTTTGCGGCCAGCTCCCAAAAAAGCGAGTTGAAAAATGGAGCTCAGGGGCACTGCAATTCACAAACCTGCAGAGTTTTAAATGATACCTCTCGTCCACAAATATATTAAGGGAAGGCAACGAAGAGGCTTTGAAAGCAAGGCAGAATTGCAGGAAACAGATTTCAGGAGGTAGATTCGAATCGCCTTGAAAGCACATGAAAAGCGGCAAAACGTGGACAATGATGCCCTTGGCCAAAAAGGGCGTATGCGTTTTTTCCTGAATATATTCAGGAAAAAACGCATACGCCCTTTTTGGCCAACCAAGCAACCTGGAAAGGCCAATCAGCGCTCCAAAGAAGTCTCGCTTCCCAGCGGGCAAAAGGGCCATGCGGAAAAAAGTGTCCAAACCAGAAAGGCAGGACCGGCCATGGAGAAATGGGAGCCTTGCTACGCTGATGGGTGGGATGTAAATTGCCAACAGCCACTCTGGAGAAGTGTACGGTGTGTTCTGAAACATCTAAAAAACACAGCTTGGAGAGCATAGGGCACTTCCACTCATGGGCGTATAAATTGGGAAAACTAAAAATCAGCAAGACACAGGCACCCCAAAGTTTAGGGCTGCTCTGTTGACAAGAACCCCCACTTCATTACACCTTAAATATCCTAGGAAAGAGAAAAATGGATAAAGAAGTTGTGGTCCTCATGTACAATGGAATATCACTCAGCCATGAAATCCACGTCATAAGGCTAGTAGCAGCACGATGAGTGGATTTAGGTACGACGATTCTAAGTGAAATAAGTCACACAGAAAAAGACACTTATCATAAGATATCACTTAGAGAGGGAATGTAAAAACCGCTACACTTGAACTGAATTACAAAACAGAACAGAGTCACACGTTTAGAAAACACACTATGGCTGCTGAACGGGAAAGGTGAGGTGGGGTGATGCATAAAACAAGGGTTTCAAATTAGCTCAGATACCGTTCCATAAGCCCAATATGTAAGAGACAAGACCTATTCCTTTTTCAGTGAACTGGACTCAACACCCCCTATTCACCGCACAAGAATATATCTGACTAGTAAGAATCTTCAAACCTATGTATTGATATCTCTCTGTAAGTGAGTCAAGGGGGTGTAAAGCGGCATAAACACAGCCGTGAAAAGCAGCTAAACCCCATTATAAAAATAAATTACTTTTCAAAACCCGCGAAACAAAGGCAGTGAAAGAGAGAGAAATTCTTACAAAATTCGTTCAGGGGCTGTGATGCAACCTGGATTGACCATATCTAGACCCACAGCTGATTGAGACATAAGGGTGGACACTCTTGGGGCTGAGAGGTTCGGTGAGGTTGGGTGAGCCAACGCAGACCCTTTCAAGTAATACTGCATGGTACCCATCCCATGGGTCCCAAATCTCCAGGTTCAAGGGCATCTTCCTACGTCGAAAACCGGCATGAGAAACCCAGAAGATGGTACACCGTGTGATCGGGAAAGGTTTCTAAAACGCACCTCATTTCTCATCTCCTTTGCTCGGGTTCGCCATTCCAGCCGATTTACTAGCCATCTCCCTCCTTGGAGAATCAGCACCTTTAACCTCCTGTTCCGTACAGGTTGCAATTTGTCCTGAGGATGAACGGGAAGAGGGGGAACCAATGAGAGACTAGCTCTAGGGGTTGGGACAGGCACAGGTCACTCTATTTTCCCATCAGGAAGAAGAATTAAGCACAAGCTCAGCCTGCCCCCCAGAACCAGAAGAGGGCCTGAAGCAATCCTGCGCTTTTGCGGCCAGCTCCCAAAAAAGCGAGTTGAAAAATGGAGCTCAGGGGCACTGCAATTCACAAACCTGCAGAGTTTTAAATGATACCTCTCGTCCACAAATATATTAAGGGAAGGCAACGAAGAGGCTTTGAAAGCAAGGCAGAATTGCAGGAAACAGATTTCAGGAGGTAGATTCGAATCGCCTTGAAAGCACATGAAAAGCGGCAAAACGTGGACAATGATGCCCTTGGCCAAAAAGGGCGTATGCGTTTTTTCCTGAATATATTCAGGAAAAAACGCATACGCCCTTTTTGGCCAACCAAGCAACCTGGAAAGGCCAATCAGCGCTCCAAAGAAGTCTCGCTTCCCAGCGGGCAAAAGGGCCATGCGGAAAAAAGTGTCCAAACCAGAAATGCAGGACCGGCCATGGAGAAACGGGAGCCTTGCTACGCTGATGGGTGGGATGTAAATTGCCAACAGCCACTCTGGAGAAGTGTACGGTGTGTTCTGAAACATCTAAAAAACACAGCTTGGAGAGCATAGGGCACTTCCACTCATGGGCGTATAAATTGGGAAAACTAAAAATCAGCAAGACACAGGCACCCCAAAGTTTAGGGCTGCTCTGTTGACAAGAACCCCCACTTCATTACACCTTAAATATCCTAGGAAAGAGAAAAATGGATAAAGAAGTTGTGGTCCTCCTGTACAATGGAATATCACTCAGCCATGAAATCCACGTCATAAGGCTAGTAGCAGCACGATGAGTGGATTTAGGTACGACGATTCTAAGTGAAATAAGTCACACAGAAAAAGACACTTATCCTAAGATATCACTTAGAGAGGGAATGTAAAAACCGCTACACTTGAACTGAATTACAAAACAGAACAGAGTCACACGTTCAGAAAACACACTATGGCTGCTGAACGGGAAAGGTGAGGTGGGGTGATGCATAAAACAAGTGTTTCAAATTAGCTCAGATACCGTTCCATAAACCCAATATGTAAGAGACAAGACCTATTCCTTTTTCAGTGAACTGGACTCAACACCCCCTATTCACCGCACAAGAATATATCTGACTAGTAAGAATCTTCAAACCTATGTATTGATATCTCTCTGTAAGTAGGTCAAGGGGGTGTAAAGCGGCATAAACACAGCCGTGAAAAGCAGCTAAGACCCATTATAAAAATAAATTACTTTTCAAAACCCACGAAACAAAGGCAGTGAAAGAGAGAGAAATTCTTACAAAATTCGTTCAGGGGCTGTGATGCAACCTGGATTGACCATATCTAGACCCACAGCTGATTGAGACATAAGGGTGGACACTCTTGGGGCTGAGAGGTTCGGTGAGGTTGGGTGAGCCAACGCAGACCCTTTCAAGTAATACTGCATGGTACCCATCCCATGGGTCCCAAATCTCCAGGTTCAAGGGCATCTTCCTACGTCGAAAACAGGCATGAGAAACCCAGAAGATGGTACACCGTGTGATCGGGAAAGGTTTCTAAAACGCACCTCATTTCTCATCTCCTTTGCTCGGGTTCGCCATTCCAGCCGATTTACTAGCCATCTCCCTCCTTGGAGAATCAGCACCTTTAACCTCCTGTTCCGTACAGGTTGCAATTGGTCCTGAGGATGAACGGGAAGAGGGGGAACCAATGAGAGACTAGCTCTAGGGGTTGGGACAGGCACAGGTCTCTCTATTTTCCCATCAGGAAGAAGAATTAAGCACAAGCTCAGCCTGTCCCCCAGAACCAGAAGAGGGCCTGAAGCAATCCTGCGCTTTTGCGGCCAGCTCCCAAAAAAGCGAGTTGAAAAATGGAGCTCAGGGGCACTGCAATTCACAAACCTGCAGAGTTTTAAATGATACCTCTCGTCCACAAATATATTAAGGGAAGGCAACGAAGAGGCTTTGAAAGCAAGGCAGAATTGCAGGAAACAGATTTCAGGAGGTAGATTCGAATCGCCTTGAAAGCACATGAAAAGCGGCAAAACGTGGACAATGATGCCCTTGGCCAAAAAGGGCGTATGCGTTTTTTCCTGAATATATTCAGGAAAAAACGCATACGCCCTTTTTGGCCAACCAAGCAACCTGGAAAGGCCAATCAGCGCTCCAAAGAAGTCTCGCTTCCCAGCGGGCAAAAGGGCCATGCGGAAAAAAGTGTCCAAACCAGAAATGCAGGACCGGCCATGGAGAAATGGGAGCCTTGCTACGCTGATGGGTGGGATGTAAATTGCCAACAGCCACTCTGGAGAAGTGTACGGTGTGTTCTGAAACATCTAAAAAACACAGCTTGGAGAGCATAGGGCACTTCCACTCATGGGCGTATAAATTGGGAAAACTAAAAATCAGCAAGACACAGGCACCCCAAAGTTTAGGGCTGCTCTGTTGACAAGAACCCCCACTTCATTACACCTTAAATATCCTAGGAAAGAGAAAAATGGATAAAGAAGTTGTGGTCCTCATGTACAATGGAATATCACTCAGCCATGAAATCCACGTCATAAGGCTAGTAGCAGCACGATGAGTGGATTTAGGTACGACGATTCTAAGTGAAATAAGTCACACAGAAAAAGACACTTATCATAAGATATCACTTAGAGAGGGAATGTAAAAACCGCTACACTTGAACTGAATTACAAAACAGAACAGAGTCACACGTTTAGAAAACACACTATGGCTGCTGAACGGGAAAGGTGAGGTGGGGTGATGCATAAAACAAGGGTTTCAAATTAGCTCAGATACCGTTCCATAAGCCCAATATGTAAGAGACAAGACCTATTCCTTTTTCAGTGAACTGGACTCAACACCCCCTATTCACCGCACAAGAATATATCTGACTAGTAAGAATCTTCAAACCTATGTATTGATATCTCTCTGTAAGTGAGTCAAGGGGGTGTAAAGCGGCATAAACACAGCCGTGAAAAGCAGCTAAACCCCATTATAAAAATAAATTACTTTTCAAAACCCGCGAAACAAAGGCAGTGAAAGAGAGAGAAATTCTTACAAAATTCGTTCAGGGGCTGTGATGCAACCTGGATTGACCATATCTAGACCCACAGCTGATTGAGACATAAGGGTGGACACTCTTGGGGCTGAGAGGTTCGGTGAGGTTGGGTGAGCCAACGCAGACCCTTTCAAGTAATACTGCATGGTACCCATCCCATGGGTCCCAAATCTCCAGGTTCAAGGGCATCTTCCTACGTCGAAAACCGGCATGAGAAACCCAGAAGATGGTACACCGTGTGATCGGGAAAGGTTTCTAAAACGCACCTCATTTCTCATCTCCTTTGCTCGGGTTCGCCATTCCAGCCGATTTACTAGCCATCTCCCTCCTTGGAGAATCAGCACCTTTAACCTCCTGTTCCGTACAGGTTGCAATTTGTCCTGAGGATGAACGGGAAGAGGGGGAACCAATGAGAGACTAGCTCTAGGGGTTGGGACAGGCACAGGTCACTCTATTTTCCCATCAGGAAGAAGAATTAAGCACAAGCTCAGCCTGCCCCCCAGAACCAGAAGAGGGCCTGAAGCAATCCTGCGCTTTTGCGGCCAGCTCCCAAAAAAGCGAGTTGAAAAATGGAGCTCAGGGGCACTGCAATTCACAAACCTGCAGAGTTTTAAATGATACCTCTCGTCCACAAATATATTAAGGGAAGGCAACGAAGAGGCTTTGAAAGCAAGGCAGAATTGCAGGAAACAGATTTCAGGAGGTAGATTCGAATCGCCTTGAAAGCACATGAAAAGCGGCAAAACGTGGACAATGATGCCCTTGGCCAAAAAGGGCGTATGCGTTTTTTCCTGAATATATTCAGGAAAAAACGCATACGCCCTTTTTGGCCAACCAAGCAACCTGGAAAGGCCAATCAGCGCTCCAAAGAAGTCTCGCTTCCCAGCGGGCAAAAGGGCCATGCGGAAAAAAGTGTCCAAACCAGAAATGCAGGACCGGCCATGGAGAAATGGGAGCCTTGCTACGCTGATGGGTGGGATGTAAATTGCCAACAGCCACTCTGGAGAAGTGTACGGTGTGTTCTGAAACATCTAAAAAACACAGCTTGGAGAGCATAGGGCACTTCCACTCATGGGCGTATAAATTGGGAAAACTAAAAATCAGCAAGACACAGGCACCCCAAAGTTTAGGGCTGCTCTGTTGACAAGAACCCCCACTTCATTACACCTTAAATATCCTAGGAAAGAGAAAAATGGATAAATAAGTTGTGGTCCTCATGTACAATGGAATATCACTCAGCCATGAAATCCACGTCATAAGGCTAGTAGCAGCACGATGAGTGGATTTAGGTACGACGATTCTAAGTGAAATAAGTCACACAGAAAAAGACACTTATCATAAGATATCACTTAGAGAGGGAATGTAAAAACCGCTACACTTGAACTGAATTACAAAACAGAACAGAGTCACACGTTTAGAAAACACACTATGGCTGCTGAACGGGAAAGGTGAGGTGGGGTGATGCATAAAACAAGGGTTTCAAATTAGCTCAGATACCGTTCCATAAGCCCAATATGTAAGAGACAAGACCTATTCCTTTTTCAGTGAACTGGACTCAACACCCCCTATTCACCGCACAAGAATATATCTGACTAGTAAGAATCTTCAAACCTATGTATTGATATCTCTCTGTAAGTGAGTCAAGGGGGTGTAAAGCGGCATAAACACAGCCGTGAAAAGCAGCTAAACCCCATTATAAAAATAAATTACTTTTCAAAACCCGCGAAACAAAGGCAGTGAAAGAGAGAGAAATTCTTACAAAATTCGTTCAGGGGCTGTGATGCAACCTGGATTGACCATATCTAGACCCACAGCTGATTGAGACATAAGGGTGGACACTCTTGGGGCTGAGAGGTTCGGTGAGGTTGGGTGAGCCAACGCAGACCCTTTCAAGTAATACTGCATGGTACCCATCCCATGGGTCCCAAATCTCCAGGTTCAAGGGCATCTTCCTACGTCGAAAACAGGCATGAGAAACCCAGAAGATGGTACACCGTGTGATCGGGAAAGGTTTCTAAAACGCACCTCATTTCTCATCTCCTTTGCTCGGGTTCGCCATTCCAGCCGATTTACTAGCCATCTCCCTCCTTGGAGAATCAGCACCTTTAACCTCCTGTTCTGTACAGGTTGCAATTTGTCCTGAGGATGAACGGGAAGAGGGGCAACCAATGAGAGACTAGCTCTAGGGGTGGGGACAGGCACAGGTCACTCTATTTTCCCATCAGGAAGAAGAATTAAGCACAAGCTCAGCCTGCCCCCCAGAACCAGAAGAGGGCCTGAAGCAATCCTGCGCTTTTGCGGCCAGCTCCCAAAAAAGCGAGTTGAAAAATGGAGCTCAGGGGCACTGCAATTCACAAACCTGCAGAGTTTTAAATGATACCTCTCGTCCACAAATATATTAAGGGAAGGCAACGAAGAGGCTTTGAAAGCAAGGCAGAATTGCAGGAAACAGATTTCAGGAGGTAGATTCGAATCGCCTTGAAAGCACATGAAAAGCGGCAAAACGTGGACAATGATGCCCTTGGCCAAAAAGGGCGTATGCGTTTTTTCCTGAATATATTCAGGAAAAAACGCATACGCCCTTTTTGGCCAACCAAGCAACCTGGAAAGGTCAATCAGCGCTCCAAAGCAGTCTCGCTTCCCAGCGGGCAAAAGGGCCATGCGGAAAAAAGTGTCCAAACCAGAAATGCAGGACCGGCCATGGAGAAATGGGAGCCTTGCTACGCTGATGGGTGGGATGTAAATTGCCAACAGCCACTCTGGAGAAGTGTACGGTGTGTTCTGAAACATCTAAAAAACACAGCTTGGAGAGCATAGGGCACTTCCACTCATGGGCGTATAAATTGGGAAAACTAAAAATCAGCAAGACATAGGCACCCCAAAGTTTAGGGCTGCTCTGTTGACAAGAACCCCCACTTCATTACACCTTAAATATCCTAGGAAAGAGAAAAATGGATAAAGAAGTTGTGGTCCTCATGTACAATGGAATATCACTCAGCCATGAAATCCACGTCATAAGGCTAGTAGCAGCACGATGAGTGGATTTAGGTACGACGATTCTAAGTGAAATAAGTCACACAGAAAAAGACACTTATCATAAGATATCACTTAGAGAGGGAATGTAAAAACCGCTACACTTGAACTGAATTACAAAACAGAACAGAGTCACACGTTTAGAAAACACACTATGGCTGCTGAACGGGAAAGGTGAGGTGGGGTGATGCATAAAACAAGGGTTTCAAATTAGCTCAGATACCGTTCCATAAGCCCAATATGTAAGAGACAAGACCTATTCCTTTTTCAGTGAACTGGACTCAACACCCCCTATTCACCGCACAAGAATATATCTGACGAGTAAGAATCTTCAAACCTATGTATTGATATCTCTCTGTAAGTGAGTCAAGGGGGTGTAAAGCGGCATAAACACAGCCGTGAAAAGCAGCTAAACCCCATTATAAAAATAAATTACTTTTCAAAACCCGCGAAACAAAGGCAGTGAAAGAGAGAGAAATTCTTACAAAATTCGTTCAGGGGCTGTGATGCAACCTGGATTGACCATATCTAGACCCACAGCTGATTGAGACATAAGGGTGCACACTCTTGGGGCTGAGAGGTTCGGTGAGGTTGGGTGAGCCAACGCAGACCCTTTCAAGTAATACTGCATGGTACCCATCCCATGGGTCCCAAATCTCCAGGTTCAAGGGCATCTTCCTACGTCGAAAACAGGCATGAGAAACCCAGAAGATGGTACACCGTGTGATCGGGAAAGGTTTCTAAAACGCACCTCATTTCTCATCTCCTTTGCTCGGGTTCGCCATTCCAGCCGATTTACTAGCCATCTCCCTCCTTGGAGAATCAGCACCTTTAACCTCCTGTTCCGTACAGGTTGCAATTTGTCCTGAGGATGAACGGGAAGAGGGGCAACCAATGAGAGACTAGCTCTAGGGGTGGGGACAGGCACAGGTCACTCTATTTTCCCATCAGGAAGAAGAATTAAGCACAAGCTCAGCCTGCCCCCCAGAACCAGAAGAGGGCCTGAAGCAATCCTGCGCTTTTGCGGCCAGCTCCCAAAAAAGCGAGTTGAAAAATGGAGCTCAGGGGCACTGCAATTCACAAACCTGCAGAGTTTTAAATGATACCTCTCGTCCACAAATATATTAAGGGAAGGCAACGAAGAGGCTTTGAAAGCAAGGCAGAATTGCAGGAAACAGATTTCAGGAGGTAGATTCGAATCGCCTTGAAAGCACATGAAAAGCGGCAAAACGTGGACAATGATGCCCTTGGCCAAAAAGGGCGTATGCGTTTTTTCCTGAATATATTCAGGAAAAAACGCATACGCCCTTTTTGGCCAACCAAGCAACCTGGAAAGGCCAATCAGCGCTCCAAAGAAGTCTCGCTTCCCAGCGGGCAAAAGGGCCATGCGGAAAAAAGTGTCCAAACCAGAAATGCAGGACCGGCCATGGAGAAACGGGAGCCTTGCTACGCTGATGGGTGGGATGTAAATTGCCAACAGCCACTCTGGAGAAGTGTACGGTGTGTCCAGAAATATCTAAAAAACACAGCTTGGAGAGCATAGGGCACTTCCACTCATGGGCGTATAAATTGGGAAAACTAAAAATCAGCAAGACACAGGCACCCCAAAGTTTAGGGCTGCTCTGTTGACAAGAACCCCCACTTCATTACACCTTAAATATCCTAGGAAAGAGAAAAATGGATAAAGAAGTTGTGGTCCTCATGTACAATGGAATATCACTCAGCCATGAAATCCACGTCATAAGGCTAGTAGCAGCACGATGAGTGGATTTAGGTACGACGATTCTAAGTGAAATAAGTCACACAGAAAAAGACACTTATCATAAGATATCACTTAGAGAGGGAATGTAAAAACCGCTACACTTGAACTGAATTACAAAACAGAACAGAGTCACACGTTCAGAAAACACACTATGGCTGCTGAACGGGAAAGGTGAGGTGGGGTGATGCATAAAACAAGGGTTTCAAATTAGCTCAGATACCGTTCCATAAACCCAATATGTAAGAGACAAGACCTATTCCTTTTTCAGTGAACTGGACTCAACACCCCCTATTCACCGCACAAGAATATATCTGACGAGTAAGAATCTTCAAACCTATGTATTGATATCTCTCTGTAAGTGAGTCAAGGGGGTGTAAAGCGGCATAAACACAGCCGTGAAAAGCAGCTAAACCCCATTATAAAAATAAATTACTTTTCAAAACCCACGAAACAAAGGCAGTGAAAGAGAGAGAAATTCTTACAAAATTCGTTCAGGGGCTGTGATGCAACCTGGATTGACCATATCTAGACCCACAGCTGATTGAGACATAAGGGTGGACACTCTTGGGGCTGAGAGGTTCGGTGAGGTTGGGTGAGCCAACGCAGACCCTTTCAAGTAATCCTGCATGGTACCCATCCCATGGGTCCCAAATCTCCAGGTTCAAGGGCATCTTCCTACGTCGAAAACAGGCATGAGAAACCCAGAAGATGGTACACCGTGTGATCGGGAAAGGTTTCTAAAACGCACCTCATTTCTCATCTCCTTAGCTCGGGTTCGCCATTCCAGCCGATTTACTAGCCATCTCCCTCCTTGGAGAATCAGCACCTTTAACCTCCTGTTCCGTACAGGTTGCAATTTGTCCTGAGGATGAACGGGAAGAGGGGGAACCAATGAGAGACTAGCTCTAGGGGTTGGGACAGGCACAGGTCACTCTATTTTCCCATCAGGAAGAAGAATTAAGCACAAGCTCAGCCTGCCCCCCAGAACCAGAAGAGGGCCTGAAGCAATCCTGCGCTTTTGCGGCCAGCTCCCAAAAAAGCGAGTTGAAAAATGGAGCTCAGGGGCACTGCAATTCACAAACCTGCAGAGTTTTAAATGATACCTCTCGTCCACAAATATATTAAGGGAAGGCAACGAAGAGGCTTTGAAAGCAAGGCAGAATTGCAGGAAACAGATTTCAGGAGGTAGATTCGAATCGCCTTGAAAGCACATGAAAAGCGGCAAAACGTGGACAATGATGCCCTTGGCCAAAAAGGGCGTATGCGTTTTTTCCTGAATATATTCAGGAAAAAACGCATACGCCCTTTATGGCCAACCAAGCAACCTGGAAAGGCCAATCAGCGCTCCAAAGAAGTCTCGCTTCCCAGCGGGCAAAAGGGCCATGCGGAAAAAAGTGTCCAAACCAGAAATGCAGGACCGGCCATGGAGAAATGGGAGCCTTGCTACGCTGATGGGTGGGATGTAAATTGCCAACAGCCACTCTGGAGAAGTGTACGGTGTGTCCAGAAATATCTAAAAAACACAGCTTGGAGAGCATAGGGCACTTCCACTCATGGGCGTATAAATTGGGAAAACTAAAAATCAGCAAGACACAGGCACCCCAAAGTTTAGGGCTGCTCTGTTGACAAGAACCCCCACTTCATTACACCTTAAATATCCTAGGAAAGAGAAAAATGGATAAAGAAGTTGTGGTCCTCATGTACAATGGAATATCACTCAGCCATGAAATGAACGTCATAAGGCTAGTAGCAGCACGATGAGTGGATTTAGGTACGACGATTCTAAGTGAAATAAGTCACACAGAAAAAGACACTTATCATAAGATATCACTTCTAGAGGGAATGTAAAAACCGCTACACTTGAACTGAATTACAAAACAGAACAGAGTCACACGTTTAGAAAACACACTATGGCTGCTGAACGGGAAAGGTGAGGTGGGGTGATGCATAAAACAAGGGTTTCAAATTAGCTCCGATACCGTTCCATAAACCCAATATGTAAGAGACAAGACCTATTCCTTTTTCAGTGAACTGGACTCAACACCCCCTATTCACCGCACAAGAATATATCTGACGAGTAAGAATCTTCAAACCTATGTATTGATATCTCTCTGTAAGTGAGTCAAGGGGGTGTAAAGCGGCATAAACACAGCCGTGAAAAGCAGCTAAACCCCATTATAAAAATAAATTACTTTTCAAAACCCACGAAACAAAGGCAGTGAAAGAGAGAGCAATTCTTACAAAATTCGTTCAGGGGCTGTGATGCAACCTGGATTGACCATATCTAGACCCACAGCTGATTGAGACATAAGGGTGGACACTCTTGGGGCTGAGAGGTTCGGTGAGGTTGGGTGAGCCGACGCAGACTCTTTCAAGTAATACTGCATGGTACCCATCCCATGGGTCCCAAATCTCCAGGTTCAAGGGCATCTTCCTACGTCGAAAACAGGCATGAGAAACCCAGAAGATGGTACACCGTGTGATCGGGAAAGGTTTCTAAAACGCACCTCATTTCTCATCTCCTTTGCTCGGGTTCGCCATTCCAGCCGATTTACTAGCCATCTCCCTCCTTGGAGAATCAGCACCTTTAACCTCCTGTTCCGTACAGGTTGCAATTTGTCCTGAGGATGAACGGGAAGAGGGGGAACCAATGAGAGACTAGCTCTAGGGGTTGGGACAGGCACAGGTCACTCTATTTTCCCATCAGGAAGAAGAATTAAGCACAAGCTCAGCCTGAACCCCAGAACCAGAAGATGGCCTGAAGCAATCCTGCGCTTTTGCGGCCAGCTCCCAAAAAAGCGAGTTGAAAAATGGAGCTCAGGGGCACTGCAATTCACAAACCTGCAGAGTTTTAAATGATACCTCTCGTCCACAAATATATTAAGGGAAGGCAACGAAGAGGCTTTGAAAGCAAGGCAGAATTGCAGGAAACAGATTTCAGGAGGTAGATTCGAATCGCCTTGAAAGCACATGAAAAGCGGCAAAACGTGGACAATGATGCCCTTGGCCAAAAAGGGCGTATGCGTTTTTTCCTGAATATATTCAGGAAAAAACGCATACGCCCTTTTTGGCCAACCAAGCAACCTGGAAAGGCCAATCAGCGCTCCAAAGAAGTCTCGCTTCCCAGCGGGCAAAAGGGCCATGCGGAAAAAAGTGTCCAAACCAGAAATGCAGGACCGGCCATGGAGAAACGGGAGCCTTGCTACGCTGATGGGTGGGATGTAAATTGCCAACAGCCACTCTGGAGAAGTGTACGGTGTGTTCTGAAACATCTAAAAAACACAGCTTGGAGAGCATAGGGCACTTCCACTCATGGGCGTATAAATTGGGAAAACTAAAAATCAGCAAGACACAGGCACCCCAAAGTTTAGGGCTGCTCTGTTGACAAGAACCCCCACTTCATTACACCTTAAATATCCTAGGAAAGAGAAAAATGGATAAAGAAGTTGTGGTCCTCCTGTACAATGGAATATCACTCAGCCATGAAATCCACGTCATAAGGCTAGTAGCAGCACGATGAGTGGATTTAGGTACGACGATTCTAAGTGAAATAAGTCACACAGAAAAAGACACTTATCCTAAGATATCACTTAGAGAGGGAATGTAAAAACCGCTACACTTGAACTGAATTACAAAACAGAACAGAGTCACACGTTCAGAAAACACACTATGGCTGCTGAACGGGAAAGGTGAGGTGGGGTGATGCATAAAACAAGGGTTTCAAATTAGCTCCGATACCGTTCCATAAACCCAATATGTAAGAGACAAGACCTATTCCTTTTTCAGTGAACTGGACTCAACACCCCCTATTCACCGCACAAGAATATATCTGACTAGTAAGAATCTTCAAACCTATGTATTGATATCTCTCTGTAAGTGAGTCAAGGGGGTGTAAAGCGGCATAAACACAGCCGTGAAAAGCAGCTAAACCCCATTATAAAAATAAATTACTTTTCAAACCCGCGAAACAAAGGCAGTGAAAGAGAGAGAAATTCTTACAAAATTCGTTCAGGGGCTGTGATGCAACCTGGATTGACCATATCTAGACCCACAGCTGATTGAGACATAAGGGTGGACACTCTTGGGGCTGAGAGGTTCGGTGAGGTTGGGTGAGCCAACGCAGACCCTTTCAAGTAATACTGCATGGTACCCATCCCATGGGTCCCAAATCTCCAGGTTCAAGGGCATCTTCCTACGTCGAAAACAGGCATGAGAAACCCAGAAGATGGTACACCGTGTGATCGGGAAAGGTTTCTAAAACGCACCTCATTTCTCATCTCCTTTGCTCGGGTTCGCCATTCCAGCCGATTTACTAGCCATCTCCCTCCTTGGAGAATCAGCACCTTTAACCTCCTGTTCCGTACAGGTTGCAATTGGTCCTGAGGATGAACGGGAAGAGGGGGAACCAATGAGAGACTAGCTCTAGGGGTTGGGACAGGCACAGGTCTCTCTATTTTCCCATCAGGAAGAAGAATTAAGCACAAGCTCAGCCTGTCCCCCAGAACCAGAAGAGGGCCTGAAGCAATCCTGCGCTTTTGCGGCCAGCTCCCAAAAAAGCGAGTTGAAAAATGGAGCTCAGGGGCACTGCAATTCACAAACCTGCAGAGTTTTAAATGATACCTCTCGTCCACAAATATATTAAGGGAAGGCAACGAAGAGGCTTTGAAAGCAAGGCAGAATTGCAGGAAACAGATTTCAGGAGGTAGATTCGAATCGCCTTGAAAGCACATGAAAAGCGGCAAAACGTGGACAATGATGCCCTTGGCCAAAAAGGGCGTATGCGTTTTTTCCTGAATATATTCAGGAAAAAACGCATACGCCCTTTTTGGCCAACCAAGCAACCTGGAAAGGCCAATCAGCGCTCCAAAGAAGTCTCGCTTCCCAGCGGGCAAAAGGGCCATGCGGAAAAAAGTGTCCAAACCAGAAATGCAGGACCGGCCATGGAGAAATGGGAGCCTTGCTACGCTGATGGGTGGGATGTAAATTGCCAACAGCCACTCTGGAGAAGTGTACGGTTTGTTCTGAAACATCTAAAAAACACAGCTTGGAGAGCATAGGGCACTTCCACTCATGGGCGTATAAATTGGGAAAACTAAAAATCAGCAAGACACAGGCACCCCAAAGTTTAGGGCTGCTCTGTTGACAAGAACCCCCACTTCATTACACCTTAAATATCCTAGGAAAGAGAAAAATGGATAAAGAAGTTGTGGTCCTCATGTACAATGGAATATCACTCAGCCATGAAATCCACGTCATAAGGCTAGTAGCAGCACGATGAGTGGATTTAGGTACGACGATTCTAAGTGAAATAAGTCACACAGAAAAAGACACTTATCATAAGATATCACTTAGAGAGGGAATGTAAAAACCGCTACACTTGAACTGAATTACAAAACAGAACAGAGTCACACGTTCAGAAAACACACTATGGCTGCTGAACGGGAAAGGTGAGGTGGGGTGATGCATAAAACAAGGGTTTCAAATTAGCTCAGATACCGTTCCATAAGCCCAATATGTAAGAGACAAGACCTATTCCTTTTTCAGTGAACTGGACTCAACACCCCCTATTCACCGCACAAGAATATATCTGACTAGTAAGAATCTTCAAACCTATGTATTGATATCTCTCTGTAAGTGAGTCAAGGGGGTGTAAAGCGGCATAAACACAGCCGTGAAAAGCAGCTAAACCCCATTATAAAAATAAATTACTTTTCAAAACCCACGAAACAAAGGCAGTGAAAGAGAGAGAAATTCTTACAAAATTCGTTCAGGGGCTGTGATGCAACCTGGATTGACCATATCTAGACCCACAGCTGATTGAGACATAAGGGTGGACACTCTTGGGGCTGAGAGGTTCGGTGAGGTTGGGTGAGCCAACGCAGACCCTTTCAAGTAATACTGCATGGTACCCATCCCATGGGTCCCAAATCTCCAGGTTCAAGGGCATCTTCCTACGTCGAAAACCGGCATGAGAAACCCAGAAGATGGTACACCGTGTGATCGGGAAAGGTTTCTAAAACGCACCTCATTTCTCATCTCCTTTGCTCGGGTTCGCCATTCCAGCCGATTTACTAGCCATCTCCCTCCTTGGAGAATCAGCACCTTTAACCTCCTGTTCCGTACAGGTTGCAATTTGTCCTGAGGATGAACGGGAAGAGGGGGAACCAATGAGAGACTAGCTCTAGGGGTTGGGACAGGCACAGGTCACTCTATTTTCCCATCAGGAAGAAGAATTAAGCACAAGCTCAGCCTGCCCCCCAGAACCAGAAGAGGGCCTGAAGCAATCCTGCGCTTTTGCGGCCAGCTCCCAAAAAAGCGAGTTGAAAAATGGAGCTCAGGGGCACTGCAATTCACAAACCTGCAGAGTTTTAAATGATACCTCTCGTCCACAAATATATTAAGGGAAGGCAACGAAGAGGCTTTGAAAGCAAGGCAGAATTGCAGGAAACAGATTTCAGGAGGTAGATTCGAATCGCCTTGAAAGCACATGAAAAGCGGCAAAACGTGGACAATGATGCCCTTGGCCAAAAAGGGCGTATGCGTTTTTTCCTGAATATATTCAGGAAAAAACGCATACGCCCTTTATGGCCAACCAAGCAACCTGGAAAGGCCAATCAGCGCTCCAAAGAAGTCTCGCTTCCCAGCGGGCAAAAGGGCCATGCGGAAAAAAGTGTCCAAACCAGAAATGCAGGACCGGCCATGGAGAAATGGGAGCCTTGCTACGCTGATGGGTGGGATGTAAATTGCCAACAGCCACTCTGGAGAAGTGTACGGTGTGTTCTGAAATATCTAAAAAACACAGCTTGGAGAGCATAGGGCACTTCCACTCATGGGCGTATAAATTGGGAAAACTAAAAATCAGCAAGACACAGGCACCCCAAAGTTTAGGGCTGCTCTGTTGACAAGAACCCCCACTTCATTACACCTTAAATATCCTAGGAAAGAGAAAAATGGATAAAGAAGTTGTGGTCCTCATGTACAATGGAATATCACTCAGCCATGAAATCCACGTCATAAGGCTAGTAGCAGCACGATGAGTGGATTTAGGTACGACGATTCTAAGTGAAATAAGTCACACAGAAAAAGACACTTATCATAAGATATCACTTAGAGAGGGAATGTAAAAACCGCTACACTTGAACTGAATTACAAAACAGAACAGAGTCACACGTTTAGAAAACACACTATGGCTGCTGAACGGGAAAGGTGAGGTGGGGTGATGCATAAAACAAGGGTTTCAAATTAGCTCAGATACCGTTCCATAAGCCCAATATGTAAGAGACAAGACCTATTGCTTTTTCAGTGAACTGGACTCAACACCCCCTATTCACCGCACAAGAATATATCTGACTAGTAAGAATCTTCAAACCTATGTATTGATATCTCTCTGTAAGTGAGTCAAGGGGGTGTAAAGCGGCATAAACACAGCCGTGAAAAGCAGCTAAGACCCATTATAAAAATAAATTACTTTTCAAAACCCGCGAAACAAAGGCAGTGAAAGAGAGAGAAATTCTTACAAAATTCGTTCAGGGGCTGTGATGCAACCTGGATTGACCATATCTAGACCCACAGCTGATTGAGACATAAGGGTGGACACTCTTGGGGCTGAGAGGTTCGGTGAGGTTGGGTGAGCCAACGCAGACCCTTTCAAGTAATACTGCATGGTACCCATCCCATGGGTCCCAAATCTCCAGGTTCAAGGGCATCTTCCTACGTCGAAAACAGGCATGAGAAACCCAGAAGATGGTACACCGTGTGATCGGGAAAGGTTTCTAAAACGCACCTCATTTCTCATCTCCTTTGCTCGGGTTCGCCATTCCAGCCGATTTACTAGCCATCTCCCTCCTTGGAGAATCAGCACCTTTAACCTCCTGTTCCGTACAGGTTGCAATTTGTCCTGAGGATGAACGGGAAGAGGGGGAACCAATGAGAGACTAGCTCTAGGGGTTGGGACAGGCACAGGTCACTCTATTTTCCCATCAGGAAGAAGAATTAAGCACAAGCTCAGCCTGCCCCCCAGAACCAGAAGAGGGCCTGAAGCAATCCTGCGCTTTTGCGGCCAGCTCCCAAAAAAGCGAGTTGAAAAATGGAGCTCAGGGGCACTGCAATTCACAAACCTGCAGAGTTTTAAATGATACCTCTCGTCCACAAATATATTAAGGGAAGGCAACGAAGAGGCTTTGAAAGCAAGGCAGAATTGCAGGAAACAGATTTCAGGAGGTAGATTCGAATCGCCTTGAAAGCACATGAAAAGCGGCAAAACGTGGACAATGATGCCCTTGGCCAAAAAGGGCGTATGCGTTTTTTCCTGAATATATTCAGGAAAAAACGCATACGCCCTTTTTGGCCAACCAAGCAACCTGGAAAGGCCAATCAGCGCTCCAAAGAAGTCTCGCTTCCCAGCGGGCAAAAGGGCCATGCGGAAAAAAGTGTCCAAACCAGAAATGCAGGACCGGCCATGGAGAAATGGGAGCCTTGCTACGCTGATGGGTGGGATGTAAATTGCCAACAGCCACTCTGGAGAAGTGTACGGTGTGTTCTGAAACATCTAAAAAACACAGCTTGGAGAGCATAGGGCACTTCCACTCATGGGCGTATAAATTGGGAAAACTAAAAATCAGCAAGACACAGGCACCCCAAAGTTTAGGGCTGCTCTGTTGACAAGAACCCCCACTTCATTACACCTTAAATATCCTAGGAAAGAGAAAAATGGATAAAGAAGTTGTGGTCCTCATGTACAATGGAATATCACTCAGCCATGAAATCCACGTCATAAGGCTAGTAGCAGCACGATGAGTGGATTTAGGTACGACGATTCTAAGTGAAATAAGTCACACAGAAAAAGACACTTATCCTAAGATATCACTTAGAGAGGGAATGTAAACCCGCTACACTTGAACTGAATTACAAAACAGAACAGAGTCACACGTTCAGAAAACACACTATGGCTGCTGAACGGGAAAGGTGAGGTGGGGTGATGCATAAAACAAGGGTTTCAAATTAGCTCAGATACCGTTCCATAAACCCAATATATAAGAGACAAGACCTATTCCTTTTTCAGTGAACTGGACTCAACACCCCCTATTCACCGCACAAGAATATATCTGACGAGTAAGAATCTTCAAACCTATGTATTGATATCTCTCTGTAAGTGAGTCAAGGGGGTGTAAAGCGGCATAAACACAGCCGTGAAAAGCAGCTAAACCCCATTATAAAAATAAATTACTTTTCAAAACCCACGAAACAAAGGCAGTGAAAGAGAGAGAAATTCTTACAAAATTCGTTCAGGGGCTGTGATGCAACCTGGATTGACCATATCTAGACCCACAGCTGATTGAGACATAAGGGTGGACACTCTTGGGGCTGAGAGGTTCGGTGAGGTTGGGTGAGCCAACGCAGACCCTTTCAAGTAATACTGCATGGTACCCATCCCATGGGTCCCAAATCTCCAGGTTCAAGGGCATCTTCCTACGTCGAAAACAGGCATGAGAAACCCAGAAGATGGTACACCGTGTGATCGGGAAAGGTTTCTAAAACGCACCTCATTTCTCATCTCCTTTGCTCGGGTTCGCCATTCCAGCCGATTTACTAGCCATCTCCCTCCTTGGAGAATCAGCACCTTTAACCTCCTGTTCCGTACAGGTTGCAATTTGTCCTGAGGATGAACGGGAAGAGGGGCAACCAATGAGAGACTAGCTCTAGGGGTGGGGACAGGCACAGGTCACTCTATTTTCCCATCAGGAAGAAGAATTAAGCACAAGCTCAGCCTGCCCCCCAGAACCAGAAGAGGGCCTGAAGCAATCCTGCGCTTTTGCGGCCAGCTCCCAAAAAAGCGAGTTGAAAAATGGAGCTCAGGGGCACTGCAATTCACAAACCTGCAGAGTTTTAAATGATACCTCTCGTCCACAAATATATTAAGGGAAGGCAACGAAGAGGCTTTGAAAGCAAGGCAGAATTGCAGGAAACAGATTTCAGGAGGTAGATTCGAATCGCCTTGAAAGCACATGAAAAGCGGCAAAACGTGGACAATGATGCCCTTGGCCAAAAAGGGCGTATGCGTTTTTTCCTGAATATATTCAGGAAAAAACGCATACGCCCTTTTTGGCCAACCAAGCAACCTGGAAAGGCCAATCAGCGCTCCCAAGAAGTCTCGCTTCCCAGCGGGCAAAAGGGCCATGCGGAAAAAAGTGTCCAAACCAGAAATGCAGGACCGGCCATGGAGAAATGGGAGCCTTGCTACGCTGATGGGTGGGATGTAAATTGCCAACAGCCACTCTGGAGAAGTGTACGGTGTGTCCAGAAATATCTAAAAAACACAGCTTGGAGAGCATAGGGCACTTCCACTCATGGGCGTATAAATTGGGAAAACTAAAAATCAGCAAGACACAGGCACCCCAAAGTTTAGGGCTGCTCTGTTGACAAGAACCCCCACTTCATTACACCTTAAATATCCTAGGAAAGAGAAAAATGGATAAAGAAGTTGTGGTCCTCATGTACAATGGAATATCACTCAGCCATGAAATCCACGTCATAAGGCTAGTAGCAGCACGATGAGTGGATTTAGGTACGACGATTCTAAGTGAAATAAGTCACACAGAAAAAGACACTTATCATAAGATATCACTTAGAGAGGGAATGTAAAAACCGCTACACTTGAACTGAATTACAAAACAGAACAGAGTCACACGTTCAGAAAACACACTATGGCTGCTGAACGGGAAAGGTGAGGTGGGGTGATGCATAAAACAAGGGTTTCAAATTAGCTCCGATACCGTTCCATAAACCCAATATGTAAGAGACAAGACCTATTCCTTTTTCAGTGAACTGGACTCAACACCCCCTATTCACCGCACAAGAATATATCTGACTAGTAAGAATCTTCAAACCTATGTATTGATATCTCTCTGTAAGTGAGTCAAGGGGGTGTAAAGCGGCATAAACACAGCCGTGAAAAGCAGCTAAACCCCATTATAAAAATAAATTACTTTTCAAAACCCACGAAACAAAGGCAGTGAAAGAGAGAGAAATTCTTACAAAATTCGTTCAGGGGCTGTGATGCAACCTGGATTGACCATATCTAGACCCACAGCTGATTGAGACATAAGGGTGGACACTCTTGGGGCTGAGAGGTTCGGTGAGGTTGGGTGAGCCGACGCAGACTCTTTCAAGTAATACTGCATGGTACCCATCCCATGGGTCCCAAATCTCCAGGTTCAAGGGCATCTTCCTACGTCGAAAACAGGCATGAGAAACCCAGAAGATGGTACACCGTGTGATCGGGAAAGGTTTCTAAAACGCACCTCATTTCTCATCTCCTTTGCTCGGGTTCGCCATTCCAGCCGATTTACTAGCCATCTCCCTCCTTGGAGAATCAGCACCTTTAACCTCCTGTTCCGTACAGGTTGCAATTTATCCTGAGGATGAACGGGAAGAGGGGGAACCAATGAGAGACTAGCTCTAGGTGTTGGGACAGGCACAGGTCACTCTATTTTCCCATCAGGAAGAAGAATTAAGCACAAGCTCAGCCTGCCCCCCAGAACCAGAAGAGGGCCTGAAGCAATCCTGCGCTTTTGCGGCCAGCTCCCAAAAAAGCAAGTTGAAAAATGGAGCTCAGGGGCACTGCAATTCACAAACCTGCAGAGTTTTAAATGATACCTCTCGTCCACAAATATATTAAGGGAAGGCAACGAAGAGGCTTTGAAAGCAAGGCAGAATTGCAGGAAACAGATTTCAGGAGGTAGATTCGAATCGCCTTGAAAGCACATGAAAAGCGGCAAAACGTGGACAATGATGCCCTTGGCCAAAAAGGGCGTATGCGTTTTTTCCTGAATATATTCAGGAAAAAACGCATACGCCCTTTTTGGCCAACCAAGCAACCTGGAAAGGCCAATCAGCGCTCCAAAGAAGTCTCGCTTCCCAGCGGGCAAAAGGGCCATGCGGAAAAAAGTGTCCAAACCAGAAATGCAGGACCGGCCATGGAGAAATGGGAGCCTTGCTACGCTGATGGGTGGGATGTAAATTGCCAACAGCCACTCTGGAGAAGTGTACGGTGTGTTCTGAAACATCTAAAAAACACAGCTTGGAGAGCATAGGGCACTTCCACTCATGGGCGTATAAATTGGGAAAACTAAAAATCAGCAAGACACAGGCACCCCAAAGTTTAGGGCTGCTCTGTTGACAAGAACCCCCACTTCATTACACCTTAAATATCCTAGGAAAGAGAAAAATGGATAAAGAAGTTGTGGTCCTCATGTACAATGGAATATCACTCAGCCATGAAATCCACGTCATAAGGCTAGTAGCAGCACGATGAGTGGATTTAGGTACGACGATTCTAAGTGAAATAAGTCACACAGAAAAAGACACTTATCCTAAGATATCACTTAGAGAGGGAATGTAAACCCGCTACACTTGAACTGAATTACAAAACAGAACAGAGTCACACGTTCAGAAAACACACTATGGCTGCTGAACGGGAAAGGTGAGGTGGGGTGATGCATAAAACAAGGGTTTCAAATTAGCTCAGATACCGTTCCATAAACCCAATATATAAGAGACAAGACCTATTCCTTTTTCAGTGAACTGGACTCAACACCCCCTATTCACCGCACAAGAATATATCTGACGAGTAAGAATCTTCAAACCTATGTATTGATATCTCTCTGTAAGTGAGTCAAGGGGGTGTAAAGCGGCATAAACACAGCCGTGAAAAGCAGCTAAACCCCATTATAAAAATAAATTACTTTTCAAAACCCACGAAACAAAGGCAGTGAAAGAGAGAGAAATTCTTACAAAATTCGTTCAGGGGCTGTGATGCAACCTGGATTGACCATATCTAGACCCACAGCTGATTGAGACATAAGGGTGGACACTCTTGGGGCTGAGAGGTTCGGTGAGGTTGGGTGAGCCAACGCAGACCCTTTCAAGTAATACTGCATGGTACCCATCCCATGGGTCCCAAATCTCCAGGTTCAAGGGCATCTTCCTACGTCGAAAACAGGCATGAGAAACCCAGAAGATGGTACACCGTGTGATCGGGAAAGGTTTCTAAAACGCACCTCATTTCTCATCTCCTTTGCTCGGGTTCGCCATTCCAGCCGATTTACTAGCCATCTCCCTCCTTGGAGAATCAGCACCTTTAACCTCCTGTTCCGTACAGGTTGCAATTTGTCCTGAGGATGAACGGGAAGAGGGGCAACCAATGAGAGACTAGCTCTAGGGGTGGGGACAGGCACAGGTCACTCTATTTTCCCATCAGGAAGAAGAATTAAGCACAAGCTCAGCCTGCCCCCCAGAACCAGAAGAGGGCCTGAAGCAATCCTGCGCTTTTGCGGCCAGCTCCCAAAAAAGCGAGTTGAAAAATGGAGCTCAGGGGCACTGCAATTCACAAACCTGCAGAGTTTTAAATGATACCTCTCGTCCACAAATATATTAAGGGAAGGCAACGAAGAGGCTTTGAAAGCAAGGCAGAATTGCAGGAAACAGATTTCAGGAGGTAGATTCGAATCGCCTTGAAAGCACATGAAAAGCGGCAAAACGTGGACAATGATGCCCTTGGCCAAAAAGGGCGTATGCGTTTTTTCCTGAATATATTCAGGAAAAAACGCATACGCCCTTTTTGGCCAACCAAGCAACCTGGAAAGGCCAATCAGCGCTCCCAAGAAGTCTCGCTTCCCAGCGGGCAAAAGGGCCATGCGGAAAAAAGTGTCCAAACCAGAAATGCAGGACCGGCCATGGAGAAATGGGAGCCTTGCTACGCTGATGGGTGGGATGTAAATTGCCAACAGCCACTCTGGAGAAGTGTACGGTGTGTCCAGAAATATCTAAAAAACACAGCTTGGAGAGCATAGGGCACTTCCACTCATGGGCGTATAAATTGGGAAAACTAAAAATCAGCAAGACACAGGCACCCCAAAGTTTAGGGCTGCTCTGTTGACAAGAACCCCCACTTCATTACACCTTAAATATCCTAGGAAAGAGAAAAATGGATAAAGAAGTTGTGGTCCTCATGTACAATGGAATATCACTCAGCCATGAAATCCACGTCATAAGGCTAGTAGCAGCACGATGAGTGGATTTAGGTACGACGATTCTAAGTGAAATAAGTCACACAGAAAAAGACACTTATCATAAGATATCACTTAGAGAGGGAATGTAAAAACCGCTACACTTGAACTGAATTACAAAACAGAACAGAGTCACACGTTCAGAAAACACACTATGGCTGCTGAACGGGAAAGGTGAGGTGGGGTGATGCATAAAACAAGGGTTTCAAATTAGCTCCGATACCGTTCCATAAACCCAATATGTAAGAGACAAGACCTATTCCTTTTTCAGTGAACTGGACTCAACACCCCCTATTCACCGCACAAGAATATATCTGACGAGTAAGAATCTTCAAACCTATGTATTGATATCTCTCTGTAAGTGAGTCAAGGGGGTGTAAAGCGGCATAAACACAGCCGTGAAAAGCAGCTAAACCCCATTATAAAAATAAATTACTTTTCAAAACCCACGAAACAAAGGCAGTGAAAGAGAGAGAAATTCTTACAAAATTCGTTCAGGGGCTGTGATGCAACCTGGATTGACCATATCTAGACCCACAGCTGATTGAGACATAAGGGTGGACACTCTTGGGGCTGAGAGGTTCGGTGAGGTTGGGTGAGCCGACGCAGACTCTTTCAAGTAATACTGCATGGTACCCATCCCATGGGTCCCAAATCTCCAGGTTCAAGGGCATCTTCCTACGTCGAAAACAGGCATGAGAAACCCAGAAGATGGTACACCGTGTGATCGGGAAAGGTTTCTAAAACGCACCTCATTTCTCATCTCCTTTGCTCGGGTTCGCCATTCCAGCCGATTTACTAGCCATCTCCCTCCTTGGAGAATCAGCACCTTTAACCTCCTGTTCCGTACAGGTTGCAATTTGTCCTGAGGATGAACGGGAAGAGGGGGAACCAATGAGAGACTAGCTCTAGGGGTTGGGACAGGCACAGGTCACTCTATTTTCCCATCAGGAAGAAGAATTAAGCACAAGCTCAGCCTGCCCCCCAGAACCAGAAGAGGGCCTGAAGCAATCCTGCGCTTTTGCGGCCAGCTCCCAAAAAAGCGAGTTGAAAAATGGAGCTCAGGGGCACTGCAATTCACAAACCTGCAGAGTTTTAAATGATACCTCTCGTCCACAAATATATTAAGGGAAGGCAACGAAGAGGCTTTGAAAGCAAGGCAGAATTGCAGGAAACAGATTTCAGGAGGTAGATTCGAATCGCCTTGAAAGCACATGAAAAGCGGCAAAACGTGGACAATGATGCCCTTGGCCAAAAAGGGCGTATGCGTTTTTTCCTGAATATATTCAGGAAAAAACGCATACGCCCTTTTTGGCCAACCAAGCAACCTGGAAAGGCCAATCAGCGCTCCAAAGAAGTCTCGCTTCCCAGCGGGCAAAAGGGCCATGCGGAAAAAAGTGTCCAAACCAGAAATGCAGGACCGGCCATGGAGAAACGGGAGCCTTGCTACGCTGATGGGTGGGATGTAAATTGCCAACAGCCACTCTGGAGAAGTGTACGGTGTGTTCTGAAACATCTAAAAAACACAGCTTGGAGAGCATAGGGCACTTCCACTCATGGGCGTATAAATTGGGAAAACTAAAAATCAGCAAGACACAGGCACCCCAAAGTTTAGGGCTGCTCTGTTGACAAGAACCCCCACTTCATTACACCTTAAATATCCTAGGAAAGAGAAAAATGGATAAAGAAGTTGTGGTCCTCCTGTACAATGGAATATCACTCAGCCATGAAATCCACGTCATAAGGCTAGTAGCAGCACGATGAGTGGATTTAGGTACGACGATTCTAAGTGAAATAAGTCACACAGAAAAAGACACTTATCCTAAGATATCACTTAGAGAGGGAATGTAAAAACCGCTACACTTGAACTGAATTACAAAACAGAACAGAGTCACACGTTCAGAAAACACACTATGGCTGCTGAACGGGAAAGGTGAGGTGGGGTGTTGCATAAAACAAGTGTTTCAAATTAGCTCCGATACCGTTCCATAAACCCAATATGTAAGAGACAAGACCTATTCCTTTTTCAGTGAACTGGACTCAACACCCCCTATTCACCGCACAAGAATATATCTGACTAGTAAGAATCTTCAAACCTATGTATTGATATCTCTCTGTAAGTAGGTCAAGGGGGTGTAAAGCGGCATAAACACAGCTGTGAAAAGCAGCTAAGACCCATTATAAAAATAAATTACTTTTCAAAACCCACGAAACAAAGGCAGTGAAAGAGAGAGAAATTCTTACAAAATTCGTTCAGGGGCTGTGATGCAACCTGGATTGACCATATCTAGACCCACAGCTGATTGAGACATAAGGGTGGACACTCTTGGGGCTGAGAGGTTCGGTGAGGTTGGGTGAGCCAACGCAGACCCTTTCAAGTAATACTGCATGGTACCCATCCCATGGGTCCCAAATCTCCAGGTTCAAGGGCATCTTCCTACGTCGAAAACAGGCATGAGAAACCCAGAAGATGGTACACCGTGTGATCGGGAAAGGTTTCTAAAACGCACCTCATTTCTCATCTCCTTTGCTCGGGTTCGCCATTCCAGCCGATTTACTAGCCATCTCCCTCCTTGGAGAATCAGCACCTTTAACCTCCTGTTCCGTACAGGTTGCAATTGGTCCTGAGGATGAACGGGAAGAGGGGGAACCAATGAGAGACTAGCTCTAGGGGTTGGGACAGGCACAGGTCTCTCTATTTTCCCATCAGGAAGAAGAATTAAGCACAAGCTCAGCCTGCCCCCCAGAACCAGAAGAGGGCCTGAAGCAATCCTGCGCTTTTGCGGCCAGCTCCCAAAAAAGCGAGTTGAAAAATGGAGCTCAGGGGCACTGCAATTCACAAACCTGCAGAGTTTTAAATGATACCTCTCGTCCACAAATATATTAAGGGAAGGCAACGAAGAGGCTTTGAAAGCAAGGCAGAATTGCAGGAAACAGATTTCAGGAGGTAGATTCGAATCGCCTTGAAAGCACATGAAAAGCGGCAAAACGTGGACAATGATGCCCTTGGCCAAAAAGGGCGTATGCGTTTTTTCCTGAATATATTCAGGAAAAAACGCATACGCCCTTTTTGGCCAACCAAGCAACCTGGAAAGGCCAATCAGCGCTCCAAAGAAGTCTCGCTTCCCAGCGGGCAAAAGGGCCATGCGGAAAAAAGTGTCCAAACCAGAAAGGCAGGACCGGCCATGGAGAAATGGGAGCCTTGCTACGCTGATGGGTGGGATGTAAATTGCCAACAGCCACTCTGGAGAAGTGTACGGTGTGTTCTGAAACATCTAAAAAACACAGCTTGGAGAGCATAGGGCACTTCCACTCATGGGCGTATAAATTGGGAAAACTAAAAATCAGCAAGACACAGGCACCCCAAAGTTTAGGGCTGCTCTGTTGACAAGAACCCCCACTTCATTACACCTTAAATATCCTAGGAAAGAGAAAAATGGATAAAGAAGTTGTGGTCCTCATGTACAATGGAATATCACTCAGCCATGAAATCCACGTCATAAGGCTAGTAGCAGCACGATGAGTGGATTTAGGTACGACGATTCTAAGTGAAATAAGTCACACAGAAAAAGACACTTATCATAAGATATCACTTAGAGAGGGAATGTAAAAACCGCTACACTTGAACTGAATTACAAAACAGAACAGAGTCACACGTTTAGAAAACACACTATGGCTGCTGAACGGGAAAGGTGAGGTGGGGTGATGCATAAAACAAGGGTTTCAAATTAGCTCAGATACCGTTCCATAAGCCCAATATGTAAGAGACAAGACCTATTCCTTTTTCAGTGAACTGGACTCAACACCCCCTATTCACCGCACAAGAATATATCTGACTAGTAAGAATCTTCAAACCTATGTATTGATATCTCTCTGTAAGTGAGTCAAGGGGGTGTAAAGCGGCATAAACACAGCCGTGAAAAGCAGCTAAACCCCATTATAAAAATAAATTACTTTTCAAAACCCGCGAAACAAAGGCAGTGAAAGAGAGAGAAATTCTTACAAAATTCGTTCAGGGGCTGTGATGCAACCTGGATTGACCATATCTAGACCCACAGCTGATTGAGACATAAGGGTGGACACTCTTGGGGCTGAGAGGTTCGGTGAGGTTGGGTGAGCCAACGCAGACCCTTTCAAGTAATACTGCATGGTACCCATCCCATGGGTCCCAAATCTCCAGGTTCAAGGGCATCTTCCTACGTCGAAAACCGGCATGAGAAACCCAGAAGATGGTACACCGTGTGATCGGGAAAGGTTTCTAAAACGCACCTCATTTCTCATCTCCTTTGCTCGGGTTCGCCATTCCAGCCGATTTACTAGCCATCTCCCTCCTTGGAGAATCAGCACCTTTAACCTCCTGTTCCGTACAGGTTGCAATTTGTCCTGAGGATGAACGGGAAGAGGGGGAACCAATGAGAGACTAGCTCTAGGGGTTGGGACAGGCACAGGTCACTCTATTTTCCCATCAGGAAGAAGAATTAAGCACAAGCTCAGCCTGCCCCCCAGAACCAGAAGAGGGCCTGAAGCAATCCTGCGCTTTTGCGGCCAGCTCCCAAAAAAGCGAGTTGAAAAATGGAGCTCAGGGGCACTGCAATTCACAAACCTGCAGAGTTTTAAATGATACCTCTCGTCCACAAATATATTAAGGGAAGGCAACGAAGAGGCTTTGAAAGCAAGGCAGAATTGCAGGAAACAGATTTCAGGAGGTAGATTCGAATCGCCTTGAAAGCACATGAAAAGCGGCAAAACGTGGACAATGATGCCCTTGGCCAAAAAGGGCGTATGCGTTTTTTCCTGAATATATTCAGGAAAAAACGCATACGCCCTTTTTGGCCAACCAAGCAACCTGGAAAGGCCAATCAGCGCTCCAAAGAAGTCTCGCTTCCCAGCGGGCAAAAGGGCCATGCGGAAAAAAGTGTCCAAACCAGAAATGCAGGACAGGCCATGGAGAAACGGGAGCCTTGCTACGCTGATGGGTGGGATGTAAATTGCCAACAGCCACTCTGGAGAAGTGTACGGTGTGTTCTGAAACATCTAAAAAACACAGCTTGGAGAGCATAGGGCACTTCCACTCATGGGCGTATAAATTGGGAAAACTAAAAATCAGCAAGACACAGGCACCCCAAAGTTTAGGGCTGCTCTGTTGACAAGAACC